>NW_026000211.1:20063902-20130068 GCF_001458135.2 Marmota marmota marmota | reverse complement strand
TCCTCCTCCTCCTCCTCCTCTTCTTCTTCTTCTTCTTCTTCTTCTACTAAGGATTGAACTCAGGGGCACTCGACAACTTAGCCACATCCACAGCCCTGTTTTGTATTTTATTTAGAGACAGGGGTCTCACTGAGTTGCTTAGCACCTTGCTTTTGCCGAGGCTGGTTTTGAACTCATGATCCTTCTGCCTCAGCCTCCCGAGCCTCTGGGATTACAGGCAAGTGCCACTACACCTGGCCCCATATTTCTATTTTACTAGTCCTCTCCTGATAGGGTCCTGCAATATGAGAATGAACAGGAACCTAGAAATCTGGTTCATTTTGTCCTGTTTATGTCAGTATTTCCTGAGTAACAAATTTTGTATTCACAGTAATAATTGGTTTTAATCCCCCATGCACACTGTTTCCTCTCTTCCTTGTACTCCCTCTGATCCTCCCCTCCTCTTCTTCCTCTTTCCTTTGTCTTCTCCTTCTCCTTCTTTGCATACCAATCTCATTGTCAGCCTCAGAGATAGCAGCATGGCTGCCTCAAGTGCTACCCTAAGAGTTCTAGATCCTAGCTGTTTCGAGCTCTTTACCAATATCCTAAATTTCCCATCTCCAGATTAGCAATACCATTAGAGTTCAGAGTTGCAAATGCCTGTGCCAGTTCTACAGGTTGGAAGGTTCAAGAAACCCCAGCCTCTTCCATTTGCTCCTCAACTGCATGAATGAAATCACCCTCTTGTAATAATTAATAGCACAGTGTTTCTCTTACCTTGTTCTATTTTTCAACTGTTGTTTACTCAATTCCTTGTATTTAATACTTCTCTCAAAAATCACTGTTCTGGTTTCTCCTCTTCTGACTGAATCCTGACTATTACTATGTTGGCATGATGGAAAAAGCAGTAATGAGGAGGGTATCACAACTTATTTATTTATTTTTTTTCCACTGCGTTTTACCATCTTTGAAAAATTACTTAGTTTACTTCAAAATAATGTGTGATGAAGAAAACAATTCTCTCAATTTCAAGATTCTTTTGGTTATTAAGTGAGATAAAGAAGATATTTATAATTTTAGGTAAAATGCAGGAAGTCTGAGAAGCCACGTGACTTTAGGAAAAAAAAACTACATAATATCAAATACAGTTTTTAAAAAATTACACTAAATGCATCAAACAGATGTGGAAGAAATTAGTAGACCTCAAAATTACAGAGAATAGAAAATCATTCTTAATTGTTAGAACTTCTTTTTACCTGGAATGCTAGCTTTAATATTTAATATTTAAATATAAATTAAGAATCAATCTTAACCAACTCATGAAACTCCCTGAGTGCCTATTCAAGATAAGATTGATAAATTAGAAACTTAGGGGAATTGAATTCAAAATCAATTTTCCTATGTCATATTTACTGAGTTTAAATCCTCTGTGAGATGTGGGGTGAAGTTTATAAAGGTAGAAACTGAAAGGAAACTGACCACGACACTCGGAGCAACCAAGAGATCTTTTATTGCAGCAGTGTCTGATCCACTGGAGGAAAAAGAGGAGGTCGGGGGAGAGCAGAGCAAGGGGGGATAGGGGAGAGTTTTTATAGTCAAAATCTAATGGGGTCTTTGAGTCTGCAAGCTGCCTTGTTGGCGTACAGTGATTGGATCATACAGTAGTTGCTAAGGGTGTCATCTTCTGCCTTTATGCAGACTGGGCAGGGGCTAGATGTGGGTTTCCATTATACCAGATGGGTGGGGGTTGAGTGTTCAAGCCTTGAGGCAAACAAGTGATAAGGAACTAGACAGGTAGGGTCAAGTGTCCAGGCTACCCTGCAGGTAACATTTGTTCAGCCTGCTCCACAACTAACAGAAACATCTATATTTCTATTGTATTTAGGAAGCAAAGACCTGGTGGAAGGGGCTTGTCTAAAGCACATGTACTGCTTCCAATTTAAAATATTTACTTGGTTTGAAAGAGCTTGGTAAACAGGCTAGCAAGCAGATATTTGAATCTCTGAGCATTGGAACTCATTCACTCACTGCTCTTCATAGCCATAAAAATATAGTCATTTGGAATCTCAATAGTAATGTCATAGAAAGTTATCAGTCACTTGGCCTGTTTTCCAAAGAGAACATGAAAACTGCTCAAGTAGTACTTCTATTGTTGTATTATGTATACGTTGTAACATTGTTAAAACTTCCCATCCAAAAAACTATGGTCAGTGATAAAGAGAAAGAATATAACAAATATTGTAAAACAGAAGTTCAAATCTATCCAAGAGATAATCTAGAGAGTGGAAAAGATGATAGATAACAAAATGGTCTTTATAAATATAATGGCTTGCCTAAAATTTTTTCATTTTATAAAAATAATCTTCAAGAATAATCAGGAGAAAACTTCCCTTTGGCAGAAAAATCATTGCCCCAAGGTCAGCATTCAAAGAAATACTAAACCAGGTATGGTGGGACACACCTATAATCCCAGCAGCTCAGGAGGTTGGGGCGGGGGACTCATGATTTCAAAGCCAGCCTCAGCAACTTAGGACCTTAGCAACTAAATGAGATCTTGTCTCCAAATAAAATTTAAAAAGGGTTGGGGATGTGACTCAGTGGTTAAGCACCTCTGGGTTCAATCCCTGGTACTAAAACAAACAACAACAACAAATATATATATAATATATATATATATATATATATATATATATATATATATATACACACATTACATTACATTAAGAAAACTGAATCATTACATTAAGAAAACTGAATTTCTTACCAGTCCATTATTATGCTAATAAAAGGTATGGACTGCCCAGGGATATCTTTTCTGATTGGTTTCACAAAAATTTTATAGCAGTATGTGTGTGTGTGTGTGTGTGTGTGTGTGTGTATCAGGCAGGAAAAACTCAATTCTACCAAGAAATATGGACATCCAGGTGGTATGAAAAACACAAGACAGAGTAAATTAAAAAGTAATTTTAAATTTAATTTATATTTTAATTTTATTACCTATGCAAATCAAAATTTATATTTATTGAGCATACCTAATCTGAAATTCCAAAAGCCAAAATGCTCCAAATTCAGATACTTTTTAAAGCACCAACCTGATTCTCTTAAGTGGAAAATTTCATGCTAGACCTCACTGTCACAGGTTGCAGTTAAAACCCAAGTACACCAAGCACAGTTTAGTCAGCATTCCCAAAGGGGCCAGAAACTCTCCCAGCCCTGTCAGGTGTGATGTACCTTTTATACAGGCAGCCAGATACACTCTATGGCAGAGAAAGTCCAGCTGTTGGAGAAACTGGATAGCAGTTTAAGTGTGAAACATTTTAGTATTGGTGTGTTGACATGACTACCATATATGATCCGAAAAAAAAACAAGGATAATCTCTGTAGTTCTATGCTAAAAGTGATGAAAAGATATTAGTCAAAATAGAAAAATGCTGCATGAAAGTAAAAGCAAAAGCTTTGATCATGTCCTTAAGGAGTGGATTTGTACACACAATAGTGAACACAGGCAAGTTAATGTATGCTGATCATGAAAAATGCAAAGCTCTATCACAATAAACTAGACATTGTAGGGAAGTATGAAGACTCAACATGACGGTTGCAGAAATTTAAGAAAAGACATGGTATTAAAATTTTAACGATTTATGGTGATAAAGCATCTGTTGATCACAAAGCAGTGGATAAATTCATTGATGAATTTGCCAAGGTCATTGCTGATGAAAATTTTATGCCAGAATAAGTCTATAGAGCTCATGAAACATCACTGCTGTGGCATTATTAGCCTCAAAAGACACTGACTACAACTGATGAGGTAGCCCCAACAGGAATTAAGAATGCCAAAGACCGTATAATTGTGCTGAGATGAGCTAATAAAGTAGGACATTAGGCAAAATCTGTTTCCACATTGTTTAAGAAAACTGAATTTCTTACCAGTCCATTATTATGCTAATAAAAGGTATGGACTGCCCAGGGATATCTTTTCTGATTGGTTTCACAAACATTTTATAGCAGTAGCTCATGCTTACTGGAGGGAAGGTAGGCTGGATGATAACTTCAAGATTTTGTTATTACTTAAAACTGTTCTACTCATCTCCCAGCTGAATTCTCATGATAGGTAATGTTTGTGCTGTGTACTTTCCCACTTCATTAATTCAGCCATGTGACCAGGCTGATCTTAGATCTATGAATACTAATTGTAAAACACTTTCTTGAACAGCATGTTAGTAGCAGTGAATATAGGTGTAGAAAGTTTGCAAAATGAGTTTAGCATAAAGAATGCCACAGAACCTGTTGACAGAGCTTGGAACATAGTTACTAAACATAATTCTGAGTACCTGTTATAACATCTCGCCTGTGACTATTTTCAGTGATGATGATGAATAAGGTGGTGACTTTGAAGAATTTTGTATGTCAAGAGAGGAAAAAAATATAACCTCCTCATATTTGCAAAACTAACTCAGTCTATTACTGATGTGGGAAAAGTGGATATCAAAGAATTTTAACACTGATAACAAGGCTCCACTTGTTAATTCATTGATCATGAAAAAGGCAAATGCTTTTGAATTAAGATGGTTCTGATAATAGCAATACTGAAAGATGACATTCCTAACACTGCAGAAAAAGTGCCTATGGACAATATGGTGAGAATGGGTGGTGGTTATCGAAGGACTAGAGCAGCACACATTCATAACAGAATAAGATATCATGCAGTTTGTAAAATCACAAAGACTTAGACAAAAACCATTTTTAATGACACAGATGACTCTGGAAGAAGACTTTAAAAAACTATTCAGCAGAATTTCTCTTTATTTCTAAAGGACTTACTGATTTCTCAACTGCTCCTGATGTTTCTCTCCTAAATAAGTAAAATAAACATTTCAGTCAACATACCATGGTAGGTGGGGGCTGAAGTTGCTGTTTGCTGATACTGGTACTTAACAGCTGACACAGGGATTCTGGTAATTCCATTGTGCTTACCCTGAACCCATGATTTTTTTCACTATTAAGGATCTCTCTCTCTCTCTCTCTCTCTCTCTCAACTATTTTAAGTGCTTAAGTGTAAACAAGAATAAAGAAATGCTTATCAGTAGGATATGATTTCACAGCCCAGGATGATAGTGATTCCAGATGACTACAGATTGTCCACTAGAGTGTACATTTTAAATAATAATAATGTAAATATAGTCGGTCCTTTGTATCCCTGGCTTTCATATCTGTAGATTCAACCCACTGCAAATCAATAATATACAGACTTTTAAAAAACTCTTACTGAGTACAATAACCATTTATATTACATGCACATGTACAAGGTATTATAATTAATAGATGATTTTAAGTTCACAGGACGATATGCATAGGCTATATGCAGATATCATACGACTTTATTAAGGGACTTTAGCATTTGCAGATTTGGATATTCTCAGGGGTTCTGGAACCTATTGCCTTTGGATACCTATGGACAACTGTATAGGAAACTGATTGAAGGAAAAAAATGGTAATGAATGATATTTTATGACCACATGCAGAGAAGAAAAAGGGAAAAAATATTGTTATTGAAAGGAAAAAATCGGTAAATACAAGACCTACATAAATTATATAATCCAAGAAAAATACTAAGATAGTTTACAATGAAATAAGTATAAGACCCTAGCATTTTGATGATTATAAGAATATAATTTAAAAATAAGGACAGAACATGATGGAGTGTGGACAATTTTATATGCTGAGAATGCTAACCAAGAGAAAGTTGGTATAGTGATGTTAATATCAGATGAGAAAGACTTTATGGGTGAAAGTGTTAATAGAAATGAGAAAGTATTTTTTAATGATACAAGTCATACTCTTCAGGAAGACATCACAATCCTAAATATGTTTTTATCCACTAACAACAAAATATATATGGTAAATATTTTGAAATAAACTGAGTCATAGATTTTGAACCCACTTCCTCAAAAGTGGTAGAATAAAAGAAAAAAACCCTCAAAACAAAATTATGAACTTGACCATAAACCCAAATAGGCTAAATTTGCTTTTGTTCAATTGCATATCGACTATTTACTGAAGTCAACAATAAACTGAGCCAAAAGTCATTTGTTTTACATGAAGAGCATTTTAAGTTATGAATAAAAGATTTTTAGAAAAACTCCAAAATCCTTGAAGATAAAAGATTACATTCCTGATTAATCTTCAGGTCAAGGAAGAATCAAAATGGAAATTAAGGAATCTTTTAAAAATGACATTCAAGTAAATAAAGCATATGGAATTCTCTACAGACAACACATACACACATTTTTCTTTAAAAAAAGGCAAAACAAGCAATGATTTATCTTTCCACATCAAAAAATTAAAAACACATTAAATATAAGGTAATCAAAGGGACAACTTTGAGAAAACTATAAGAAAATAATAAAATGAAATGCAAACAAAATAGAGATCAACAGACAAAATTTGATTCCTTGAGTTGATTTTAAATATAATACAATCTAAGAATCATGAAAAATAGAGAAAGACATTAAAGCAAAAATTAAAATGGGAAATCATAACAGAACATATGAAATAAAAGTAATATGAATCCTTTTCATCAATAAATTTGACAATTTAGAATCATAAAAAAGTTTATTTTAAATAACTTGTGCCTCATGTTATTCAGATATTCTAAATAACCAGTGCCTCATGCATGCTAGGCAAGCACTATACCACTGAACAATACTCCTAGCCGCAAGTATTATTGAAATATTGTCAAAACAAATCCAGTTGAGTAATAAATGATAATGCAACATCATAGTCAAATAGTTTATATTTTTGGTATTTCTAAATATTAGAAAAATAATCAGTATTATTTACATAAACAAGTACATGAAAAAAATCTGATATCAATAGATCCCCTTCCCAAATATACAGTTTCATCAGTGAACATATAATTATAAAAAATCTTAGCCTACAAGGAATAAAGGAAATTTAATATAAAGAAAACAAGAAAACATAACTATAGCAAACATATCTAATGGTGAACTATATGACACTTTTAGGGACATCTAAAGAGACGAGGATGAAATCCTCTCACTGATTCTACTGATTATTTTACTAGAAATGCTATATAGAGAACAATATAACAAGAGAAATAAAATATACAAGAATCGTAACAGAACAAATAAAACTTCTTATTCACAAGTGCCATTATATTATGCCTAGGAAATACAAATATTCTCTACACATAAACTATTACAACTAATAAAGTAATGGAGAAAACTTGCTGATTGTAAGTTCAGTGCTTGACACTGGATTTCTAATTACCTTCAAAAGAGAAAAAATGAAGTTTGTAAATAATATCACATGTAATAGTATCAAACATGTCACCCAGCTTCAAAAAACATTAAAAACAGTGCATAATTTCTGCATCAAGTACTAAAAAAATATTGCTAAGAAAAACAAGGCAGAACTAAATAAGAAATGTACTAAATTTGTTGAATGGAAAACTTAATTTTAGAAAGATGTGAGTTATAGCTAGATTAATCAATAAATATGGTCCAATAAAATATCATGAGATGTTTTCTTATTAAATTTTTGAACATGAAAAGCTAAGTCTAAATCAAGTGTGGAAAATGAGTCTGAAAAAGATTATGTCTAGACCTGCTTGATTGAAATAGATGCAGAAAAAATATTGAGGAGAGAGATCTCCCTTTGTTGCTGGCATCCCATATGCATATCTGGCAAGTTGTCAGAAATCTATCAGAAAGGTACCTTTATACTACAGATTTCCTCCTAGGTGATTCACAACCATGGAGAGTGGAATATATGAAGTCTTTCCAGATTTAGATTCTACAACTTAAAAGTGGACGTTTTGGGAGGCTCCTGAGACCCAACAGCCACTGGCATTTTTCTAACAACAGGGAGGGAGTTGTGAACCAAATCTCAAATCCCCCCAACACAGTTCCTAGGATCAGATAGGATCAAACTCTAGCTACTGGAACTTCCAATTTAGAACTCTGCACCAGCCCCACTATGGAAATATATTGGTGTGAATACTCCCCATTCTATCCCATACTATACAGAAAGCTGAGAGATACTAACAACCAGATTTGGCTCCAGGCCATAAGAGCTGGAAGTTTGGGGATAAACACAAATACATGAGACTGAACAACTCCAGTCTTTGACCCAAGGGTTACAGAGACCCCCAAAATAAATAGAAACAATAGCCCAATAGTGTAAGCAAAGAACATCCAGCATTGCCAACAGTTTTGACCACCTCAGTGGAATAAACCCCTTTTTTTCCTAATTAAGTAATCTTCCAATTCCTTCACCTTTTTCCTCTTTTTTTAAATTTTAATTTTATTTTTATTACCTATTTTTATTTTTTATTCCTTTTTTCATTTTTTTAATTTACTTTTCATTCCACATGATAGTGTGTGTATGTATGGATAAGTGTGTATATGTATGTATGCACAAATAGGTAAAATCCTAAATAACTCCAATGAATTAACATGAAAAAGAACTAAACAGGCATGCCTCAAAATTAGAAACACAAATGATTAACAAATTGTAAAATATATTCAGCATTTCTTGTCCAAGTGGTGACTGAATTAGTGTCCTTGAGCTGTCAAAGAGAGAAAGAGGTGATGCCTCTCTTAGGAACTTTCAGTGTCAAGGTGCTGATCAAAGATTGCCCAGTTGCTATGGTGATGCCTTGTTCACTAGGAGGTTCTGTGCCAGCCACAGAGCTATCAGTTCTTGACCTTATGGTTCAGATGCCAGCTTCCTGGATTTAGAGAATTATGGTTACAAGCTGATAATTATAATTGGGCTGCACAGAAATTTGCCCTTTACCTTGTATAATTTGAAGAAACTTTCTCATAGAAAACCCCTTTGATGTTTAAAAACCTATAATATAAACATGCTGAGTGGGCTCTGGGTTGTCCATCCTTCATCAGGGGACAGAGAACACCTCCCCCAACCCCCAGGCCCCAGATTTTTTTCTATTTTTGTGTCTGTTTCTTTTATTCATCCCCTCAAAATGCCATCTGGTATCTGAATTAATGGCCATGCAGGTGACAGCAATCCCTAGCAATCAGGAAAATGCAAATCAAAACTATGCCTCATCTCACTCCAGTCAGAATGGTAATTATCAAGATTTTATATAATAAAAAATGCTGGTGAGAATGTGGGGAAAAAGGTACACTTATACATTGTTGAGACTGCAAATTAGTATAACCATTCCAGAAAGAAAATGGAGATTCCTCAAAAAAATGGAAGCGCATATGAACCAACTATACCACTTGTTAGTATTTATCCAAATGAACTAAATTCAGCATACTATAGCAATACAACCATTTTTATATTTATAGCAGCACAATTCACAGTAGCCAAACTATGGAAGCAGTGCAGGTGTCCATTAGCAAATGAATTTATAAATAAAATGTGGTATATGTACACAATGGAATTTTACTCAGTCATAAAGAAAAATGAAATCATGGCATTTGCTGGTAAATGGATGGAAACAGAGAATATCATGCTAAGTGAAATAACCACACTTAGAAAATCAAGGATTGAATGTTCTCTCTCGTATGGAGAATCTAGAGCAAAGTAAGGGGAAAAATGTAGGGTTGGGTTTGGATATCACAAAGACAAAGGGATGGCCATTGGAGTGGACGGAGATCAAGGTAGAGGGAAGAAGAATGGGACAGGGAAGAAAATTCAGAATGAATTTGACAGAATTATGTTATGTGCATGTATGAATATACCACAGTGAATTCCATGTTTATGTATATGTATAAATCACCAATTAAAGATATATAAATGAGTGGAAAGTAGAACATTAGAGAAAAAAAAGGAATAGGTGAAAAGAGGAAGGGAGAGGAAGGGGATCACTGAGGACTAAAATGGAGTAAATTAAATTCCATGCATGCATGATTATGGGAAAATGAACCGAGCTATTATTTTCAACTATAATGCACCAATAAAACCAGAAAACGCCATTTGATAAAAATACCAATAATCTTCTCTGCATTTTTTTCATACTTCTGGACTCCCCTTTCCAGAGATGCTTCAATATAATTGAGCCACCTTCAATCTGTTGTTCAAGTCCTTAAATTTCTTATGACATTTTTTTTTCACTTAAAATACCTTTTCTTACACCTTAGTATCTTTTTTATCCTCAAAATCCATCCTAAAAATCCTTTTCCTCAAGAAATTGCCCAAGTCCCACAACATCTTTCATTGATGTTTCAAAAGCATGTTTTAGAGCACCTGGTTTATATCTGTCCTATAATAATGGGTGTATTTCATTTTAAAATTTTATAAGTCATTCACATATTACCAGAGGCAAGGGACCATGTTACATTACTATTAATGTATTCTACAGTACCAAATGTAATCCTAAACCTAAAAATGCTGAATGCTTTAAAAATTAAAATTTAGTAAGACTGATTCTGGTGAATTACAAAACTATTTATTTATTTTTGCCAATTTGCCAATTTCTTAGGGATTCCTGAAGGATTCTTCATTTTATTCCAGGTTTCTTATATCATGATTACTCAGTGTTGTGCCAGCACTTTAATAAGCTGCAAGCTAAACCAACACTTTAAAAACCAGTGACTGAAGAAAGCCATGCAGTAAATGACAAATGATACAAAGACATTGCTGAAAAACATGATACTATTCTTAGAAACAAGTAAATTTTAGGCCAGTGTACTAAGCATTAATGGTTTGGTTTTAAAAAATGACCAATACCTGGGTAATGTTCTGTCCTTGCATTTAGGTATCTATTATTATAGCAGAGCTGGGAAAAATTAATTCTCTGAACCAGACTGGAAAAACTTCTTAATATAGCCTAGGAATTATTGTTTCAGTATCTGGGCAAGTAAGCCCCAAGCTACATGGCTGTTCAGAATGAATATGTTAGGGTTAGGGTTACAGTTTAAGAATAGAGATATAAGGTAAGATTTACAATTAAGTAGTAAATAGAAAAGGTGACAATTACTAGGCTATGGTAAAAGAAATTAATATAAGAAATGTTGCAGGTTTATATGTCATTCTTTGAATTAATAATATAAATTCGTTGATTTATAACTTATTATAAGTAAATAATGTTTTATTTTGCATATTTTTCTTTAAGACTTAAGTGTATCTGACTTAAAAAATATATAAATTTTGGGCTGGGATTGTGGCTCAGTGGCAAAGCGCTCGCTTAGCACATGTGAGGCACTGGGTTTGATTCTCAGCACCACATAAAAAAACAAATAAATAAAATAAATGTATTGTATCTATCTACAACTAATTTTTTTAAATATAAATTTTAATGTGAGCATTTTAAAAAGTTTGTACATACAAAACAATTATGATACAATCACCATAAGTCAGATACTCATTATACCATCACTTCCAAATATTTACATATATTCTTTGTGTGTGTGTTAAGTACTCTTAATGTGAGATCTATTCTTGTAACATTTTAAGATGCACAATATTGTATTATGAACTACAGGTACTATATTATACAGCATATCTCTAGAAATTATTCATTTAATTTTATTCTCATTTGCCCTTTCCCAGCCCCTGTTAACTACCATTATATTCTCTGCTTATATGAGTGAAATACTTCACATAAATGAAATCATGCAAAGTTTTTAGAAGTTTATCTTATCTGTGGAAGGGGGAAAATCAGATAAATAGCTATTGAAAAATAATAGGTGAGAGGTAATGCTAGGTCAAGATGACTTTGGTAGTCATGATGAGCAGTAATTAGATTTGGAGTATATATTGTAGGCAAATAAACTGAATGTTGTGATGGGTTTTTATTTGGAGTCACAGAAATAATTAGAAATGTCTCCTAAATTTTAGATCAGAGCAACCAAGTCCTAGATGGATAGTTGTACCTTTATATGTAAAGGGGGATTAGGAGAATTAGCAAGGGAACAAAGTAGAGAAACAGTAATTCTGTTTTGGACTTTCCTATTTTATAATTTTAATTGTGATAATATAAAAGTTAACCATTCCAGCCATTATTATTGTACATTAGTACAGTTCCGTAGCCTTTAGTATACTTACTTACTGTGCAACAATTACCATTGCTCAACTACAGAACTTTTTCAACATCCCAAACTGAAACTCTGTTCCTTTTAAACAATAGATGCCAATTTCTCCTTGCTACAGATGATAGTAATCACCTTCTACTTTTCATCTCTCTGAATTTCAGAATTCTAAAAACCTACTATCAGTGATTAAGAAATACTTTTGCTTTGTTCTGTTTGGCTTATTTTGCTTAGCATAATGTCTTCAAGTTTAATTCCTGAAAGTGATAGTAGCATGAGTCAGAATTCCTTTCCTTTCAAGTATGAATATTTTCCATTGTATGCATATTACACACTTTGTTTATTAATTCATACTTCCTTGGGCATTTGTTTCCACATTGTGAAACATTCTTTTTTGTATCTCTAAATGTCCAAAAGATAAGCTTAAGTAATCATCCAAATAATATCTTAAAGATTGAGACATCAAACATGAAAATATAAAATTGAATATCCCAGAAAACTTGATGACATTTTATAGAATGGAAAATAGGGTATCTTTAGGAGTACCCTGGGTACCTCTAACATGAAAAGTCAAACAAGAGGAACATCCCTAAAGGATCAAGGGAGAGCCAGAAATAAAGTTGAGAAATTAGTTGAGTCATCTATTACTGAAGAGTGCTTCAAGATGACAGAACTATGGAGTGTCTCAAATCCTGCTGAAAGATTGAGCAATAAAAATGCTACATCCATTGTGTTGGAATGACAGGACTGAAAACCAATTACAAACAGATGAGATGACAGGTTAGGCAAAGAATATTAAAGTGCATATTTTTTCGCTTTTCATATTTTATGAGGTTTTAAACACTGGGTTATATTCCTTTTCAGAATTCATTTTTTAAAACAAACAAATAAATAAATGTCAATATACTCTTACAACATATCCCCACCTGGATTCCTTTCTTTGGATGTGTTTTTCTTTCCAACATCACTATTTGTACTTACAATCTATCATCACAGTTTCACCTACCACTTTAGGTTGTAGTTGAGTAGTTTGGAACAAGAAAGAATTAAATTCTCTCATGTCAGTTAAGTTTAATAACTTTTTTTTGAATATTGGGGATTGAACACAGGGCCTTTCACACATTAGGCAACCAACCATAACACTAACTACATTTCCAACTCCTCTAAAATTTTATTTTCTTTTGAGACAGGGTATTGCTGAAGTTGTTCAGTCTGGCCTCAAACTTGTGATCCTCCTGCCTCAGCCTCCTGAGTAGCAGGACTATTGGCGTGAGCCACAATGCTCAGCAGTTTAATGCCAGTTTTGAAATGACTAATCCACTCTGGGAAACAGCTTCAAGATGTAACTTATAATTACAGTGCTCTATTGGAACAAATTGTGTAGCTCAACACACAGTCCATGATCACTGAGCAGTTTTAAAATTTTTTCTCCAAATATAGTGTTTTGTATTTTGTTTACTGAACTTCACCTTTCACTATTTGCTCCATTCACACTCCTTTTTGGTTTTTTTCTTCCATTGAGCTGATATTTCACTATGGGAGAAGCTGAATATTGATTGAAAACTTTTAATGTTCATTGTATACTCTCAGTAACCACTTATAGGGAGACAAGTGATTATTTTGCAACTAACCATAAAAGATAATATTTCACATATAAATTTTTATTAAAATAAAAGTTAAAAATATTCAAGATCCTGGGAATCTGGGAAGGAGGATAAAGTATTCAGTTTTTTCCCTATAAAAATAGTTTTCTCCCATAAAAATAGTCAATTTATGTTGTATAATTTCAGGTTTTTTATTGAATAATATTATTGTTGTATATAATATTGTTTTAACTAAAGACTACTCTGATATGAGTTTATCACCTTGAAGACATTTATAGGTTAATATTTATACTAAGCTTGTACTTAGCCTCTAGGTTTTTGTACTTTAACATCGTATAATAAGAGTTTTCTTAATTTCCTTAAATACTCCAATAAAATTTATAAAGATTTTATTTTATCTAAATATCTAGACATTTTATTTCCTGTAGGTAGATAATATTTAAAGAAACTCAAATATTTAGCTTAGGTTTAAATGTTTTTCCCATAAGTAAATAGTGTTTGAAGACATTATATATTTAACCCAGTTTAAGCATTATATAATGTATACATGAATTGAATGTCACATTACACTATTAATACACAACTTTTTTGTTTTATGTACTATTTACAATGAAATAAATGCCCTACACCAGCTGGATGCAGTTGCCCATCCTAAAGCTGACCCTTTCTCATGGGTGGCCCTAATACATCAGGGCCTTCAGCTTCTCAATTTGTCCAAAGTGAGTAACATTTCAGACTGTTTCCTCTGTGCAGGTTTGGATCCTACTCCATTGATTGCGATTCCCATTGATTTTCCACTCAATATCTCATCTAGACCCCAAGGACCTCCCTCTCCAGCCTTTGAGGAAGTACCTCTTTTTCATAACTCATCAGGGAATTTCTCTTGCTGCTACACTTCCTCAGGTTCTGCACCCTGTGACCAGATTGTTCGAATTTCTTCCTTAACCTTTGCTCCTTTTTCTGGTGCAATGGTACCCTGACAAAAAAATCTAAGCCTCAACATGCTGTTTGCTTTTTGTGTTCCTTCCACCTTGTTCCCCCAATTAACTCTGTACAGTGAGGCTTGTTACTACCTCCCTTCCCAGGACAAGAAGGGCTGTCTTTCTACCAGTAGTAGTTGGACTCTCCCTGGCCTCCTCCCTCGCTGCCTCTGGACTCTGGGCAGGAGGACTTGGTTATGCAGTAACAGCTACTCAAAAGCTTGAACAACAACTTCGGGAAGCAGTAGAGGCATCAGCTGCTTCTCTTGCTTCCCTACAAAGGCAAATAACATCTCTTGCCCAAGTCTCATTGCAGAACCCTCGAGCTCTAGATCTCCTCACAGCAGATAAAGGAGGAACCTATCTATTCCTGAAAGAAGAATGCTGCTATTATATCCTTGAAACTGGATTGGTCGAAGAGAATGTTGACACCCTCCATCGTTTGGGTGAAAGGCTTAAACAGCAACCATCAAATGACCCCTGGCCAGGCTGGCTACATTCAACCCTCATTGCGTGGCTGACTCCCATTCTCACTCCTATTTTAGTAATAGGGCTTCTACTAATGATTGCTCCCTGCCTCCTCAGGTTTGCTCGAAAGTGCGTGAGTGAAATTGCCAGAGTGACCTACAACCAGATGCTCCTACACCCCTGCAGTCGCCTTCCCACTGAACCTACATCGGAGCCACTTCCCCCCCCACGAGGCCCCTAAACAAGCAGGAAGTAGCCAGAAGAAATTCGCCGCCCTATATCACCAAAAAGGCTGGAATGTTAGGTCGGTGGGGGTGACTTGGTGGCGACTTAGTGGCAACTTAGAACAAAGCAGCCCACACCTGAAAAGAACATCAATCAGATGCCGGAGGAAACGCCTGTCAATCAGCCAGATCTCCTGACTAACGCCTGTCAATCAACAGGACCCCCTGACCAATCCTGGAGTTCAGCCAACTCCCCTGACCAACTCTTAGGGGGCAAGGGACTCTAAGAACACCTTTTCCTGTCCCAAGCCCTTCCCTTCCTGCTGTAAGCCCCATAAAAGTCCAGTCGGGTGGAGCTTCCTTGTGGTTTCTCCTCAGACTCTTCCCCTGTCCTCTCTGTGGGTCTGATCGAGTTGCGACCGGGAGTGATATCTCAATAAAGCCTGTTCAGCGGCCCTTTTAAATCTGCCTCCTTTGGCCATTGCCTGCCCCGACTGATCTGACACCCTCCACAAAATAATAAAAGAAAAATAAAAAGGAAACTCTAGTTATTTTCAAAAGCAGTTTTTAGTGGCCATAAATTAACATTATGTTGTTCATTTTGATTCCTGAATGATAAGGATATATTAAAAATAGCAAACTGTCCTCATGAAATCAGAACAGTTTGGCTCTTTTGAACTGTCTTACAGTGTTTGACACTATCCAATAAAACATTATGGATATTAATGCACTGAGAATAACTCAAATAATATCATTAAAGTCACAGAACCGAGTCTGAGGAGGTCCTCAGAAGGGAAAAGGGAACCACAGCTCTGCCCTGGTAGGTTCTTGACTTCGGTCAAGGAAAGGAATTTCAAGACACATCAAAAGAAACAAGATCAAAGATTTATTCAAGGAAGCAAAGAGATTTATTCGGGAAAGAAAACAGCAGAGCAGGATATACACTCAAAGGGAGAGGCAGTGTGGGCGCTCCAGGGTGAGACATGCTTTGGGGGTCTCAGACTGCTTTAAAAGGGAATTTTGATGATTATGAGATGATGATTATGAGAGGTACCTTGGGGGTGGTGTCAGCTTAATGAGCTTGATTCTTTGGATTGTGGAGCACAGAGCAGGTCACTGTGGTCTGGTTTTACTCAGAATCTTTAGGTTGATACTTCTAGTTAATAAATAGTACCTGAACTGTACCCATATCATGGGTACTTAACAATCTCTCTCTATATATGCTTTTTTTCATAAGTCTAAAAATATATTTGATAAACCAACAAGGAATAGGTACTAATCAACTAAACTTACAATACTCTAAAACTTATTGAAACTTTAAAAAATTCAGGCTGGAAGAAAACAGGGCTGGGGAGTGAAAGTGAGGAGAAGTCATTTATTTTTAGTCACAGTTCCTCTTTGTCTCCTTTTACCTATTCTTCTTTCTTCTCTCCTTCCTCAATTAAGTGATTAAAACAATATAAATATATTCTGCAAAAAGTGTTTCCCAAAACACTGAGTTATAAAATCATACTTTTAATTTTAATGCTCATAACCTAGGTGAAGCTAAATAAGGCACATCTCTAAGCTCATACCTCACAGATCATTTAAAGATTTCCCTGTGTAGTTTATATAGTTGCTTTCATGCTCAATAACGTCACAACATTTTTTTTTGTTTTCATATTTTCTAATTTGAGTAAAACTTTCTCTTGTCATAAGGTTTATATTTTAAGGATAGCAAATAAAGTTTAAAAACATAAATAAAATTCCATGCTTTGGTTTCCCATATAAATAAAATCTCCAGTACTCTCTAGATTTAAAAAATATCTTATTTTACAGGCAAAATGTTTAATGGATATGTGTGATAATCTCATTAAATTGAAGCTTCAAATCCATATCTTCCCTCCCAGCTGGGGGAGAATATGATAAGGTAATGTTTTTTGTTTTTGTCTTTTTGAATAAAAAGTACTGATGTTTTCAAGAGCTCAGTCATTCCTGGCCCAAAGTTACACTCCCAATCCTATGATAAAATGATCAACTTTTCAAAATCTCCATGAACTTCTAACATCTTCACATGTGAAACATTTACAGGAAACACAGAAGACTTGATTTCTTTCTTTTTTAGATAATATCTTAGTATATTATCACACTCTAAGGTGACTAGATATTGATATAAAACTAAGTCATTTCCCATAGTCATTTTTTCAAGTCTTCAATTTCAAATAGACATTCTAGATACAATTCAATATTATATGTGACAAGGAGACTGAATAAACATATTGAAGGAGACACTGACAAGGGTCAGGTTTAGCACTTTACTGAAAATATTTGTTTCAGACATTTTTAATCATGAAATCTTTTAAAAACCCTAGTATATACACCCATGGATTCATGTTCCTCATTTTAATTGTACTCTTATTCCTATTCCCACTGGAGATCTGGTTCTATGGCAAATTTAAGTGTGTTCAGAACCAGATGAATTTAGGGAACTACACTAACTCCTAATGTTATATGGTTCAAAAGGATGATTCTTTGCTCCTGAGATTTTTGGATCTGCATCCAAACATTGTCAACAGATTTACATTTGAAATTAAATTTAGTATTTATATTCTTTTCCATTTATTACTTTTCCTTTTGTCTTGTCCTTTAGTTGACAGGTTTTTTTCCTTAAAACTCCTATAATTTCCTAATTTGTTTGTTCCAATAATTGCTAAACTCATCTTTGTTCTAAGCAGTTGGCTTGTTATCGGACCATAAACCTTTTAAAATATTAATACTTAACACTAAGTGTTATATACAATAACTAATATATTTTAGTATACATATGCACCAAGTAGATATTATTTTCCTAATGATTGTCTTATAAGTAATATTTCCAGGATCCTAAAAGAAACACAAGACACGTCAGAAATGAAAGAAGGGACCAATGAAAGAATTGTTATTCAATAATTTTCTCACAATACCCTATATACATGAAAATATATTTTGTAAATGTACAGTAATTTTCTGAGCTCTTAAAATACCTATCCTATTTGCTAACATTAAGAATCAATGTTCTGACTTACCAGAAATGTTCTGAAATATAAACTTTCATTGTGTGTACAAATCTTTTTCACTCTGTCCCATGCTCCTCAGCTAGAATACGTAAGAAAACAATTTCTAATTAAATAAATGAGACAACTTAAAATTTGGAGACCCAAAAGAGAAGTGTGAACTCGACAATTGAAACACCAGCAAATGGAACTATCCTCAAAAATTTGCTCGTTAAAAAAGACAAAATTCACACAATAACTAATATATCTTAGTATACACAGGAAAACTTGAAAAAAGATCCCACATAAAAATTGGGGGAAAGAGTGCTTCTTGGTTAAGTAATACTGATTAGACTTCACTAGAGTCATTCTTCAAATTTAAACTCAGAACATGGATATAACTAATAAATCCAAGTTCATATTTATATAACTTATGAATGTTGTCCTACATTTTCTCCTGATTTGATCACCAGATAGTAAAATATAGAGAGCTGTTCAATTAGGTCAAATAAAATGAAACCATTATGGTCAAATTTACTCCAATATGAGTTAATGTTATGGAGGTCAAGGAGAAGATGAAAAAGTTCAATGAAGAAAACATTGCAAATACAGACTTACTAATATGAAATACCTAATGGAAAGATACCCATGGATATAAAACATTCTCAGAGAAAAGCTCTTCTCTACTTCAAAATTAACCTCTCAAGGTGAAACAAGTCATAAATAGCAAATCTTGTTTCTATAAATCATCTCCAACAGTTTGGACCACATGGTTAAATGGTATGAAGTCAATATAGTTACTAAATTTACTCTCACATTGGTTATATTTTCCATTATCCTCTCTCTTCTTCTAAATGCTATTTTATCTTGATTTGCTGACCACAGTTCCTAGACTATTTTCCCTTATTAGTAAACAAATTAACATGCAGACAATAAAAGATTTTATAGTCATCCTTTGCTACATAGATAGGCATTGATGGCTGGATTTTACAGAGTTTAGAATGGTGCTGGACATTTTCTGGACCTTCAAGTACTTGAAATGTTCTATAATAAGTCTGAATAGTGAGAAAATTACCTGAAAACAGGAGAAAAACATGAACAAAAGCACTGAAGTTGATATAAAATATACAGGAAGCTTCTAGAAGAAGCTGGTCTGATTTTTGTTGTATATGATTAAAAAATAAATTTGTAGTAAGAGTGAAATCAAACTAGAATGTGCAAGTCCATTGTCATGATCCACTGAATAGTTGATTCTTGTTGCTAAGCAGCTAAATTTAGAACTTAAGAAACTGAGAGGCAAAGAGGAAGAAATTTGTTTCTATGCCATGGCAAGTCTCAAAAAACTTAATTCATGAAAACAGACAGTATAGACTATCTATGTCTAAAGTCACAGGTAGAAAGGATAATGGAAACCATTTATTCTACTGGTAAGTCATTTAAGAATTTGTAAAGGAGAGGGGCACTAAATATTTATGCATGCATGTTAACACAGCCACACACACTTACACAACAGAAATTTTTGTTCCCAAGTGTGCAGATTCTGTTTGAAGTACATCTCTTCTCATCTTTTATACATTGTTTGATATCAACTAAGTTGACTTTTTAACCTGCTGTGCTTTACAATTATACATAAGATTGAATCTTGGAGTGAAAAGGGGTTTGGAAATTGGGTCAGAGACTTACATATCCTTGAAAGAGGTTTAGAGAGAAGGACAAATTGATCAAAGAAAGTATTTTAGTGTGTTTAAAAGATGTTTTATCAGAAAAATCTTAGTTATTATTGACACTAGTATGCCATGTTGATGGTAATGTGATGTTGCTTTGATATTATGGATTCTAGATGCCCCAACATAATGTAATGTGTGCAAAGTAAGCCTGACTCTGAAATATTTTAGAATCTGTTCTCTTTGTATTACATTTAACCAATGCTGAGTTAAGGAACATATTCTGATGAAGACCTATATGGTTTCAGTTCATTTTCAGTAACACGATGTATTTAATTATCCATTTCCTTCACAGAAAATCACACTGTAACAAAAAAATAAACAAAAACCATACACACAAACATACACATATATTAAGGGGAAATACAAGAAATCTGAATATTAGAAAATGAAGATGTTAAGCTATTAATCATAAGTTGTACATGTTTGCCTAAAAAGTATTTGGTGATGGTGGTGTTCATGTCAGTTGTAGGAATTTTGTGAAATAAGATATCTTCTTATTACTGAAGATGTTCCTAAGTAATTCAGCTCTCTTGTCATTTTAATGAACAGGACAATATTTAACCTAAATATCCTTCTCCACAGCAATATGAAACAATATAGCCAATATTAAGACAAGTGTCACAGTTCTTATTAAATGGGTAAAATAAAAGATCATTGATTTAGCAATATAAACTAAATTAAAAGTCAATAACATTAAAAGGAATGCAGATCTTATGAAATGAAAAAAGAGAGTTATGAAGGTATTTTACAAAAGAAGAAAAAAGTGTATTAAAAAGATAATAGAGTTTGAAATATCTGTTCTTAAATTCATCCTTTATTTTGGGGTCAGAATATCTAGCCTTAGCTCTGAGTATATTCCACCCAGTGGTTAGCATCCCCTAATCATATCATCTTGTGTATTTGTTGGTGTTTCCCAACAGTGTTGGCCACTTTGTTGTAGAAGAGAGGAAAGCAGGTGACAGCATCAATCCAAAATGAATGGAAGATATTGGATGATTTGAGAACTGATGGAATCTGGGTATAGGTTATCTAGGAATTAAGAGAAAATTCAATAGACAGACAGAAACAAAATTAAAAAGTCAAATCATTTGAGGTCTCTGACTTTGAAAAATAAATTTAGAGGAAAAAATAAGTTGAGATTTCTGCTCCATCGATGATTAAAGAGTAAAAAATAAAGTCCAAAACAGTGTATTATCAGATAATTCCTGGTTTGTGATTTGTAATTATCTTTGAGAATTTAAATAATCTACCTCTAGTCTGGATCATATTGCATAAGGAGATTCTGAGAATGAGACACTTATAGCCCACATGGTTTTCACACTGTTGAGAAGAGGGTTTCAGTAAAATTGAAAGATAGGGAGTTCTTCATTTAAAAAAAAGTGAATAAAAACTTGATTAGTTTCTGTGTCCTCTATTCTGTACCATTGGTCTACCAGTCTGTTTTAGTGCCAATACCTGCTGTTTTTGTTACTGTTGCTCTGTAATATAATTTAAAGTCTGGTATAGTGATGCCAACCGTTTCCCTCTTCCTGCTAAGGATGCTAAGGATTGCTTTAGCTATTCTGGGTCTCTTATTTTTTGAGATGAATTTCATGATTGCTTTTTCTATTTCTATGAGGAATATTATTGGGATTTTGATACAAATTGCATTAAATCTGTTTATTGCTTTTGATAGTATTAATTCTGCCTATCTAAGAGCAAGGTAGATCTTTCCATCTTCTAAGGTCTTCTTTGATTTCTTTCTTTAGGGTTCTGTATTTTTCATTGTATAGATCTTTTACTTCTTTCATTAAGTTGATTCCCAAGTGTTTTTTTTGAGCCTATTCCACAAAATTATAATTACCTTAAATTAGACAAAGATGCCAAAAACATACATTGGAGAAAAGATAATCTCTTCAACAAATGGTGCAGGGAAAACTAGAAATCCATATGCAACAAAATGAAATTAAACCTAAACCCCTGTCTCTCACCATGAGCAAAACTCAAGTCAAAGTGGATCAAAGACCTAGGAAATAAAGCAGAGACTCTGCATCTAATAGAAAAAAGTAGGTGCCAATCTTTATCATGTCAGATTAGCCCCCAACTTCCTTAATAAGATTCCTGTAGCACAAGAATTAAAACCAAGAATCAATAAATGGAATAGATTCAATCTAAAAAGTTTCTTCTCAGCAAAAGAAACAATCTGTGAGCCTACATAGAGAATAATAGAGAGCCTACATCTTGGGAGCAAATTTTTACCCCTTACACATCAGATAGAGCACTCATCTCTAGGGTGTATAAAGCTAAACACCAAAAAAACAAATATCCCAATCAATAAATGGGCCAAGGACCTGAACAGACACTTCTCAGACAATGCTATATAATCAATAAACAGATATATGAAAAAATGTTCATCATCTCTAGGAATTAGGGAAATGCAAATAAAGACTATTCTAAGATTTCATTTCACTCCTGTCAGAATGACAGCTATTGTGCAAACAACAAAAAGTTTTGGCGAGGATGTGGGGAAAAAGGTACACTCATACACTGCTGGTGGGACTGCAAATTGGTGCAGCCAATATGGAAAGCAATATGGAGATTCCTTGGAAAACTGGGAATGACCACCATTTGACCCAGTTGTCTCTCTCCTCAGTCTATACTCAAAGGACTTAAAAGTAGCATACTATAGGCACACAGTCACATCAATGTTTATAGCAGCACAATTCACAATAGCTAAACTGTGGAACCAACCTAGATGCCCTTCACTAGATAAATGGATAAAGAAAATTGGCAATATAAACAATGGAATACTACTCATCAACAAAAGAGAATAAAATCATGACATTTGCAAGTAAATGAATGGCGTTGGAGAAGATAATGCTAACAATCCCCATAAAACAAATGCTGAAGGGTTTCTCTGATATAAGGAGGCTGACTCATAGTGGGGTAGGGAGGGGGAGCATGAAACAAATAGGCGACCTCTAGATAGGGCAGGGGGTGGGAGGGGAAGAGAGAGGGCAGGGGGTTAGCAATGATGGTGGAATGTGATGGACATCATTATCCAAAGTACATGTGTGAAGACACGAATTGGTGTGAACATACTTTATATACAGCCAGAGGTATGAATAATTGTGCTCTATATGTGTAATATGAATTGTAATGCATTCTTCTGTCATTATTTTTTAAAAAATTTAAAAACCCAAAAGAGAAACTTGATTATTGTTGCATTTCATAAGAGAAGGTTTCCAGAAATCACAGAAAAAAACATTCCAGAAGAATTTCTTATTTTCTACCAGATCAATACTGATATGTTAATTTAAATTTTAATTTCCCTAATAGATAATAATATTAATGGATTTTTTATGTTCTTAATAGCTGTCTGTGCATCCTCTTAAATGACATTCATGTTTAAGTATTTTGATTATATTCTAACTGTATTGTTTATTTATGGCCACTTTTGGGAGTTTCTTTTAAATATTATTACTGTAAATATTTTAATTAGATGTGTGTTTTGAAAATATTGTCTTGCAGTGTGTAACTCATCTTTTATCCTCTTAAATGGACCTTTGCAAAGGTAAAATTTTAATTTCTATATTTTTTAATGTTCTACTATAAGCTTTTCCTTTAATGGATTATGCTTTTATTGTCAAGCATAAATAATTCTGTGTCTAGTCCTAAACTCTATAGATTTTAGCGCATATTTATTCTAAAAATTTTTAAATATTGCACTTAAAATTTAAATATTTGACCAACTTCAAGACAATTTTATTTAAGATAAGATGTTTAGGTTGAGGCTTATTATGTTTATTTATGAATGTTCAGTTGTTCCAGCACCATTGTTGGAAATTGTATCACCCTTTAATTGAATTGCTTTTTTCACTTAATTGTAATTTAATTTCAAGTATTTGTGTGAATATATTTTTGGGTTCTCTAACATGTTCCCATTTTTTTTTGTTTTATAACTATACTATTATGGATTATTCTAATTAAGTAGTGAGTTTTAACATGGGGAAGAGTTAATCCTCTACTGTGTTCTTTTTCAAGAGTTTGTGACCATTTTATTTCCTTTTCCGATAAACTGTAGTATACACTTGTTTATATTTACAAAGTCATGGCTTTTCACAGAAATTACATACATGTACAAATATGCTCAATGAAACCCATTATTCTAAATAATTAACATGCAGTAATAAAAATAAATAAAATTTCAGTTTTCAAATAATTGAGATATTTAATATGTTGAGTTTTCCAATTAACATGAGATTTCTTCATTTGCTTAGATCTTCTTTTCTTCTTTCACCACCATTTTGAAATTTTTAACTTAAAAATTCAAGACATATTTAGTGAAGTTTCTATCGAACTAATTTGTTTTCTTAGGAATAGTTATTAATGGTATTTTACTTTAATTCTGATTTTCACATTTTTATTATCTAGAAATGTTATTCATTTTTTTCTGTTGCTACTTTACCTTGTACTTTGTATGCACTTTGTTTTGATTTTTTTGTCATATAATTTGAGGTTTATATGTAAACTAATTTGGCATCAGCAAACATACATAGTTTTTTTTTTTTTTTACTTCTTTCATTCCAATATGTATGTTTTTTGTTTCTTTTTCTTGCCTCATTTTCAGGGAAAATTTTGGCACAACATTCAATAACAGTGCCAGAAAGGGCATCCTGCCTCTTTTCTAATTTTAGAGGAAAATTCAGTTTCTCATCATTTATATGATGTTATTTGTAGATTGTGTGTGTATGTTGAATTTGTGAGGTTGAAGAAGTTCCCATCTATTTCTAATTCCCTAAGAACTGTTATCAAGAATAAATGTTGTATTTTATTGAACACTATTTCTGTGTCAATTGGTACCATTATATCATTCTTCTTCTTTAGCCTATTGATTGATTTTCAAATGTTGATTCAGGCTTGCATAACTTGGATAAATCTCACTTGGGGTGGCATACAATCCTTTTTAGGCATGGATGGATTCGACTTCTTAGTATTTTAGTGAGAATTGTGTCTTAATTCATAATGGATATTATTTGCTAGTCTTTTATAACTTGCCATCCATGGGGAATTGTTTTCTTCTGTTTTTATTACTTTTGTCAGTCTTATAAGTTTGTTCATTTTATTATTTTCATTTTTCAATTTCTTTATTGTTTTTCCTGTTTAGTTTCATTTATTTCTGTGTCTGTCTTGATTATTTCCTTCCATTGGTTGTCTGGGTTTTCCAGGCTTTTTTCCCTCTAATTTTCTTAAGTTGAGAATTTAGATTATTGATGAGATATTTTTTTCATTTTAGTGTGAGCATTATTTAGTGATATCGGTGGCTAACAGACACTACTATTTTTTTTTGTCTTGCTTTGTTTAAGTTGTTGAAACCTTTGGACCCATTTTAATTTATTCGTATCAGTTTTGAGTTTATAACTTTGTTTATATCACTTAATGATTGCTCTAAATATGTGATTCTATCTTATCATACCATACTGGCATTAATGTTAACATTTAAAAGGCAGCACTGAAATTTTTACTTAGTTTTCTTTTTTCTCCCTGTTGTCTCCTTTTTTGTAAAATATGTTATTTTTTAGAGCAGTTATTGGTTCATTGCAAATTTGTGAGAACAGTATGGATTTATTCTTACAGCCGTTTCCTTTCATATTGAAGAGCATCTCATTCTAACATTACTATCTCAGAGTGTTATATTTGTTACAATTAACCTATATTGACATATCATTATCAACCAACACAGTTTACATTAGGGTTTACTCTTGATGTCATTCATTCTATGAGTTTTGATTATGGTATATGTACTCACCACTACAGTATCATCCAGAATAGTTTCACCTTACTAAAAACTTCCTGTGCCTGCCTATTCATTCTACTCTGCCATCAAACCCCTGGCATCCACTCATTATTTTGTATTACTCATGATATTGCCTTTTTCAGAACATTAGGTAATTTGAATCATAGAGTATATAGACTTTCAGTTTGGTTTCTTTCATTTAATAATATTCATTTAGTTTCTTCTTTGTTTTTTCATGGTTTGGTAGCTCATTTCTTTCTGGATCTAAAGAATATTGACAATCAACTTCATTTCATTCACCAACTGGGGGACATCTTTGCTGCCTCTTAGTTTTAGTAATTATGAATAAGGGTAGCATACACAAGTGTGCACAGGTATTTGTGTGGATACAAGTTTTCAACTCATTTGGGTAAATAGCAAAGAATATGATAGCTAGAGTGCATGGTAAGTGAATGTTTAGTTTGGATTGATTTTCTAAGTTTCTTTCTCCAGAAGATTTGTGATTGTTCAAATGTTGATTTTGTGTCCTCCTACTCTGCTGAACTTAATAGCTCTAGAAGTCTTTAGGAGGAATCTTATGGTTGCAATGTATATAAAAATAGGAAAGTGTAGTGTCTCCAGATTTATAAAATTTGTTTGTCTTTGTACTTGGAATTGGATGCAGGAGTTTTCTACCCCTCAGCTACATCCCCAATCCCTTTTAACACAAGTTCTTGCTAACTTGCCAACACTGGCCTTGAATTTGCAATCCCCTTCCTTTAGCTTCCTAAATAGCTGGGATTACAGGCATGTGCCAACATGTTTAGCCATCTCCACCTTTGCTTTTCATTCTCAACATTTATTTAATAAGACTGATTTGTCTATTCAAGGTCTTTTGTGATTCCATATGAATTTCAGGATATTTTTTCCTATTTCTATAAAAATGCTATTGGCATTTTGGTGGCTTGCACTGAGTTTGTGATGCTATGGGTAGAATGGACATTTTAATTATATTATGTATTCCAATTAATGAACACAAGATATCTTTCCATTTGTTTGTGTGTTCTTTAGTTTATTCATTAAAGTTTTGTACTTTTCAGGGTAAAGTCTTTACCTCCTTCATATATTCCTAAGCATTTATTATTTTTAGTGCTATTGTAACTAGAACTTTATTTTGTATTTATTTTTCAGGTATTTCATTGTGAGCATATAGAAACATAACTGATACTTGAATATTATGTGTAGATTTCGTATCCTTCAACTTTATTGAATTCATTTATTCTGTTTATTAAATATTTAGAGCTTTCTAGATATAAAGTAATATGATCTTCAAATAAAAATTTTGCTTCTTCCATTCTTATTTGGATGGAATTTATTTATTTAGTATTTTCAACTTAAGTTCAATAGTGTGCAAAACAATCAACACTTACTGCTTCGTTGATGCTGTTAGTTTTCAAAATTTGCTTCTATTCATATTCTGTATTCATTGATGTATTTAATTATACTGATTTTTAATTTTTTTTTACAAAATTGTCTTATACTAGAATAAAAAGTCAATTATCACCATCATTATGTTATTATAGCATTATGTATTTGTTTATATAGTTATCTTTACCAGTGAGTTTATTATCTTTTATACTATAGAATTAATGTGTTGTGTCTCATCATTTCAGTTTAAGTAAATCCCTTTAGCATTCCTATATAATTCTTGTCTTGTGAAGGAAAACTCCCTCAGCTGTTATTTTTGTGAGAGAGTCTTTATCTCTTCTTTATTATTGAAGGACAGTAGTCCTGGGCACAGTATTTTTCTTAGTTCATTTTCTGTTGTTATAACAATATCTGAGACAAGGTAACTTATAAACAAAGGAAATTTATGTCTTATAATTTGATGGGCTGGAAAATTTGAAGTCAAAAGACTACATTGGTAAAACCCTTCTGGTTAGTTGTGCCCAAGGTACCCAGAGGTAGTAGAGGACAGCAAAGAACAAACATGATAAAGAAATTCACTTTTATAATAAGGCCTCTCCCTTAATAATTTATTAATCCATCAACACATGTGTGGCTTAATAGCTCTGCCCTCATGACTCCTTTACCTTCCTAAGGTTCCACCTTGAAATACCACTAACATATGCTTTTAAAGATTGTTTCCTAAACTCACAACTAACGATACTGCTATAGTATCACTGTTTGTAGAGGACTAACAGTGATATTATAGCAGTATCATTAGTTGTGAGTTTTTCACTTTCAAGACTATGAACATATCCATCCTGCTCTCTTTGGGGGCTACAATGTTACTGCTGAAAATCTGCTGATAGTCTCATGGATAGTCCTTTATGTATGATAAAGTCACTTTTCTCTTGATGCTTTGAAAATCTTTGTTATTGACTATTTTATGTCTTTGTGTATACTTTTTTAGGTTCATCTCATCATGAAATCTTTTGGGTTTTGTGGATATGCGTATTTAGTTCCTTCCCCAGATTTGGGAAATTTTTTAGCTAGTATTTCTTTGAATAAGATTTCTGGTCCTTTTTCTTTCTCTAATCCTTCTGGGATTCCCATAGTGCATATATTGGTCCTGTTTATTTTTTTTCACAAATTCCTCAAGCTTTCTGTTTTTTTTTATTCCTTTTTATTTTTCTCCTCTATTTAATCTCCAATGATGTATCTTCAAGTTTGCTAATCCATTTCTTCTGCTTGATCTAGCCTGCTAATGATTCTCTTCAGTGAATTTTGCAGTGTGATTATGGTGTTCTTTAGCTCATAATTTTTGATGTATTTTAATATCTTTTATTTTTGTTGAAATTCTTACATTTTTCATGCATTATTTTCCAGATTTTAATAATCATCTTTATAATTATTGTTTTGAATTCTCTAGGAGATAAATATTATATCTTCATTTCATTAGGATTTATTTCTGGAGATTTATCTTTTATCATTGTTGGGAATATTTTTGTCTGTTTCTTCATTTTCTTTGACTGTGTTGACCTCTTGCATAAACAAAGCAGCCATCTTTCTCAGTCTTCACAGACTGTTTTTGTACATTAAAAAACTCCCATCAGTCATTTTGGCCAGAAATTTCATAGTCCTCTCACACTTTCATGCTAGCCCAATGGGCTGTCCTAGTTCTTTGCAGCCCCCAAACATCTGTGATATATTAGGTCTTCTCAGTGACTGGGAGAAGCAAGACTGAAACCAGTATCTTGGGAAGCCCCAAGCAATGTTGGGTCACTGCTAGCCTTGTTCAACTCTTTCCTTCTTCAGCTTGGATCTCAGGTTTTACACTCTTATTGTGTGATTAGCTGTGAGGAGGGCAATAGTTACTGTCATCCTAAATCAACGTCTCAGTTCTCATTAGCCCTGGGTGGCTAGATTATGCCTAGTTCTGCCAGCACTCTGAGATAAGAAAGTTATAAGCCAGTCTTTAAGGAAATCCCCATAAATATTTGATCATTGGATGAACAGAGCAACTCTCCTTCCCTAGAGAAAAGCTAAAATCTGATGTTTTTGCCTGATAAGTCTGTCCTGGCCCAGAGTTGAAGCTGTGATAACAGCCAATCCAAAACCATGTTTCTTCTCCCGCAGGAAAAGAACATTATGCTAGTTCCATGAGAACAAAGAGACAGGCAAGATAAAGCTAGTTCAATGGGGAGTCCCAAGGAATTTGGCACTTTGAATTCATGAACAACAACTTTTTATTCCCAGAGGAAAGTTAGGAGCTCAAATATTTTTCTCCTGACTCTTGATGACCTTGGATGAGGCTATGTTATGACTACAGCCCACGTTTCTGTCTCGATTCTCCCACAGTTGGCTAGATTGTGCTAGTCCCATCAGCATTCCAAGGCTGGAAGATGAAAGCCAGTTCTCTGGAAAGCAGCCACTGTGAAGCTGGGAAGCTGATTTCATGGAGAATCATGGGATTTTGAAATCTATTCCTGATCATTTGGTATTGTGCTAGGTGAAGGAATTTAAAGAGAATATGTTGATCGTAGCCAACTTTTTCTTCTATCAGACAGCGCGTCTCTGGTTTGATATCAAGCTCCTTGATCCACTTTGAATTCACTTTTGTGCATGGCGAGAGAAAGGGGTTCAGTTTCATTTTGTTGCATATGGATTTCCAGTTATCCCAGCACCATTTGTTGAATATGCTATCCTTCCTCCACTGCATGCTTTTAGCCCCTTTATCAAATATAAGATAGTTGTAGTTTTGTGGATTGGTTTCTGTGTCCTCTATTCTGTACCATTGGTCCACCCGCCTGTTTTGGTACCAGTACCATGCTGTTTTTGTTACTATTGCTCTGTAGTATAGTTTGAAGTCTGGTATCGCTATACCGCCTGATTCACACTTCCTGCTTAGCATTGTTTTTGCTATTCTAGGTCTTTTATTTTTCCATATGAATTTCATGATTGCTTTCTCTATTTCTACAAGAAATGCCGTTGGGATTTTGATTGGCATTGCATTAAACCTATAGAGAACTTTTGGTAATATCGCCATTTTGATGATGTTAGTTCTGCCAATCCATGAACAGGGTATATTTTTCGATCTACAGACGGTGGGGCTGGGCTCCAAATTCCTCAATAGGACACCCATAGCACAAAAGTTAATATCTAGAATCAACAAATGGGACTTACTCAAACTAAAAAGTTTTTTCTCAGCAAAAGAAACAATAAGAGAGATAAATAGAGAGCCTACACCCTGGGAACAAATCTTTACTCCTCACACTTCAGATAGAGCCCTAATATCCAGAGTATACAAAGAACTCNTCCCTCTGGAAGTAGAAGGTTCTACACCTTCCAATTATACCTTGTATAACTGGGTCACTTTCAGGCCTAGAGATGGGAGGATCAGAAGTCACCTGGCTTTAATCTTCTTAAGTCACTTGGTGGAGGGCATGGAGACGTCAGATTTCCTTATGTTTCTGCTATGGCTAATTTGGACTGCCCTCCTGTGCCCTCATTGTGGAACACAGGTCCGTGTCCTAGCTAAGATATTTTCTGCTATTTTTGAATATGGACTGACCAGCTGCTTACCTGGCTACTAAAGAGTATTAAACCCACCTTAATCAACATTAAGTTTATGTTGCCTCTGTACCATGCTCACCACTACACTAGTTGTGGAATTTGTTTGAGGAAAGCTTGCTAAGTTTTTGAGATTGCTACTGTGTAAGTATTGGTACATATGTGTGTCCTGGCTCTAGAGCACATGCTAGGGTCATTCACTAAGTATTTGTTCAGATTTTTTCATTCTCATTTGGCTAGAGCAAGAAAACTTGTCTTAAGATTTCTTTTCTTGTCAATGCCTCATGGAGATACTATATTAAGACATCTCCAACATACTGGATATAATAGAAATGTAAAATCAAAACACAAGCAACTCACCGTGTTGTCAGTCAAGTCCAGAGTTCTCTTGTCAGCCTGTCTGTTTCTTTTCAGAGTCTGTTTGTTGTTATTTGTTGAATTATTCCCGTAGCATCTAGCTGTATTTAGAGGGAAGATTCAGGCAATGGGAGTTGGGGGGGTCCCAACCCCCATATCAACTTGTGTCAGAACCTGAGTCCACCATAGGTCCTGAAAAATGTTATTTTTAAAAAATATATCAAGTATAAATGCTTTTTGAGTAACATATCACTTCAAAGAAAAATCACAATCAAGTCAAGCATTCTATGTTATGGAAGTATTAAGCCAAGCATTTTAGGAGATACTAACATTTGTAAAAATATCAAAGAGGCTCTTGAATATCTTCCAGTCTGAAAATGCTAGTAAAGAGAAGAAGGTAAGGAAGAGGAAATAAAACTAACTAAATATTGTGTTCCAGAGAAGTATATAGGAACTATCTGTTATGGGATGAATGGTATGTTCCCCCAAAATATACATGTTGAAAACATAACTCCTAATATGATGGTATGAGAATGCAGGCCATGAGAAACAATTAGGCCATGAAGATGAAGTCACCATGAATTTGATTACTGCCCATACACGGACAGACAAGAGAGAGTCTTCTTTTACTCTCTCATCTTCACCTGAAGAGATAGTAGTAAGGTGGTCATGTGCAAACAAAGAGGTAGGCCCTTACCAGACACTGAATCTGCCTGTACTATGATCTTGGACTTCCAGAACTGTGAGAAACAATTGAGAGATGCTGTTGTTCAATTATCTATTGTACCTAAACTGGCTAACATATAAATAGGTATGAGTACATATTTATGTAGATATAAATAGGTATGGGTACTTCTCTAACAAATGCTTAAAAATGTTGAGGCAGATTTAGAACCAAGTGATGAGTAGAGGCTAGAAAATTTTTCATGTGCATGATAAAACAGCTGATACTGCACTTGCCCGATTCTTTTTTGTTTTCATCTACTGTTTTTTTTTTCCCTACATTTAATTTGTTGCATTATAGTTGCACACAATGATGGGATTTATTGTTAGATATTTGTACATGCACACAGTATAACAATAAAATTTGGCTAATATCACTCCCCAGCCCTCATACCTCCTTCCCTGTCTCTCAGCCCCTGGTGTCTTTCCTCGATTAATCTATGAAGATAATTTTTTTTTCTTTTTCACTGTAGCAGGTATTATTGAGTGTTTTGCATGTTTTTTTAAAATTTGTTCTAATTAGTTATATCTGACAGTAGAATGCACTCTGATACAACATATATAGATGGAGTATAATTTCTCATTTTGGTTGTACAAGATATAGAATCCTACTGGTGGTATAGTTATATATGTATACAGGGTAAGGATGTCTCATTCTAATATCCTTCCTACCCCCATAGCTCCTCCCATTCATTTACTCCCCTCTACATAAAGTAACTATTCTTTCATAGCCCCACACCCATACTGTGAATTAGCATCCACATATCAGAGAAAACATTCAGTCTTTGGTTTTTTGGGATTGGTATATTTCACTTAGCATGATACTCTCCAGCTCCATCCATTTACTGGCAAATGTCATAATTTAATTCTTCTTTAAATCTGAGTAATATTCCATTGCACATATATACCACATTTTATTTATCCATTCATATGTTGAATGTCACCCAGTTTCCTTTAATATTTTAGCTATTGTGAGTTGAGCTGCTATAAACATTGATATGGCTGCATTACTGTAGTATGCTTATTTTAAGTCCTTTGGATATAAATGAAGGCGTGAGATAGCTGGGTCAAATGGTGTTCTATTCTAAGTTTTCTGAGGAATCTCCATACTGCTTTCCACAATGGTTGTGACCATTTGTAGTCCCACCAGAAATGTATAAGTGTACTGTTTCCCCCACATCCTCATCAACATTTATTGTTGCTTGTATTCTTGATAATTACCAATCTGAATGGGGTGAGATGAAATCTTAGAGTAGTTTTGATTTGCATTTCTCTAGTTGCTAGAGATGTTGAACATTTTCTCATATATTTGTTGATTGGTTGTGTTTCTTCTTTTGTGAAGGGTCTGTTCATTTCCTTAGCCCATTTTTTAATTGGTTTTTCTTTTTTTTGGTGTTAAGTTTTTTGAGTTCTTTATATATCTTGGAGATTAATGCCCTATCTGGGGTGCATGTAGTAAAGATTTTCTCCCATTATGTAGGCTCTCTCTTCATGTTATTGATTGTTTCCTTTGCTGAGAAGAAAGCTTTTTAGTTTGAATACATCCCATTTATTGATTCTCGATTTTACTTCTTGCGCTTTCGTAGTCTTATTAAGAAAGTCACTTCCTAAGCCCACATGGTAGAGATTTAGGCCTAGTTTCTCTTCTATTAGGTTCAGGGTCTCTATTCGTAGTGCCTAAGTCTTTGATCACATTGAGGTGAGTTTTGTGCAGGGTGAGAGGAGTTTAATTACTTTTTGTTACACCAATTTTCCTATCACCATTTGGTAGATAGGCTTTTTTTTTTTCTACAGTGACTGTTTTTGGTGACTTTTTCCAGCATGAGATAACTGTATTTAGTTGGGTTTGTCTCTGTGTCTTCTCTTCTGTACCGCTGGTCTAACTGTCTGTTTTGGTGCCAATTCCATGCTGTTTTTGTTACTATTGCTCTGTGGTATAGTTTAAGTTCTGGTATTGTTATGCCTCCTGCTTTACTTTTCTTGCTAGGATTTCTTTGGCTATTCTAGGTCTCTTATATTTCCAAATGAATTTTATATTGCTTTTTATGAAGATAATTTTAAAGGCAATTCTGTTTAGGGTTAAAAGAACAAAGGAAGGGCTACAGAGAAAGTCTCCTTAGAGAAAAGAGTAAATCTCCTTTATCTGTGAAATCCATATCAATGGATTCAAAGGATTGTGAATCAATAGTGTTTGAAAAACTTTATGATGATACCTAACATGTACAGACCTTTTTTCTTGTCATTGTTCCCTATAAAATATAGCACAAGAACTATTTACACAGAATTTACTTTGTACTAGGTAAGTATTATAAGAAATCTAGGGATGATTTAAAGTATGCAGGAGAATGTGTACAGTTTATATTGGAATAACATATCAATTTATATAAGGGGCTTAAACATCTATTTGGTATTTTTGGAAGGTCATAAAATGAGCTCCCAATGGATACCAAAAGACAACTGCATATCAGTAATCATAAACAAAGCATTGGTAGAAATACTGATGGTAAAAAACACTGTGATGAAGTTTCAGATTGACATTTGGAAATGCTATTGAGAGCTAGATTTTAAAAAGGCCATCTTTTATATAAATTGGAAGAGAATTTGGAAGAAATGTTTTATATCATTGTGTTTTTGTGCAAGGTGGTACTAGTAAGTGACAAAATTGTTTATTTAGATGAGGAGAGCTCTAAGAAAAATATTGAAGGAGTGACTTTATTCTTTCTGACAGCTTATATTAATACGCAAAGGGGAAAAAAGAAGGGTTAATTGTTATGTTAAAAGAACACAGAATTTAAAAGATTTGAAAAATTCCCATCCACCTTAACAACAGAGAAAGTGTTCAGAAGTGTACACTAAGGATGTGGTGCATACACAACTTGGTAAGGAAAATTAGTGTGAGTGGGAACAACAGACTTAATCTCAACAAAATCCAGAAGTAGAGATGGAATTTAAAACTGGAAACACTGTCAGCTGAGACTAAAATGTATAGAGATGAAGGAACAGGATAAAGGAAGAGAGGGTACCTCAATGAGCTTAATAGTAATGGTGATACCCAGTGGGTCTGGAAGTCAGAAAATTGAGCCCAAGAGGATTATTTCAACCTTTAAGATCACATGCAGTTTGGTGTTTTAGGCATTGGACTTCCAGGGTGAAGTCACCACTTACTTCATTTCTGTTTCTTCCTTTTGAAAAGGGAAAGTATATACAGTACCTAACCTGCCATTATATTTTGGAAGCATACAACTTGTTTGGTTTCACAGGTTTACAATGGGGATTAATCTTACTTCAGGGTGAATTGTATCTTGAACCTCATCCTTATGTGATTTATATGATATTTACATGAGATTCTTGGCTTTAGACTTTACTATTGATATTGAAATTAGTTAAAATTGGGGGGCTTATTAAGTGCGAGTATAACTAAATTAAAAAAGAGAAAATTGAAGGGACAGAAAGATAAAATTTCAGTGAGAGAACATAGTGGGATAAAAAGGTGTGAGAGGTAAGACAATGGAGAGGAATCTTAGATTTGGAAGTGTATGCTACACAGGGCTAAGAAATCTGAACCACAGGGCCTGAAGAAGATTTCTTGATGTCTTTATCTCTAGGACAATGTGTTAGTCATGGTTTTCTAGAGGAACAGAATCAACAGGAAGTATGATTATAAAAGGGGGATTTATCAGGTTGGCTTATGCAGCCAGAAGCTGGATAGACCACAGTGGCCATCTGCAGGCTGGAGAACTGGAAGAACAAGTAACTGCACAGTCCAAGAAGCTGAAGCCCCAGAACAAGAGGGATCAGCAGTACTACCGTAGTCCAAGACTGAAGGCTTCCAGAGAACCACTGGCAGAGTCTACTTTGTAAGAGTGAAGAAATGAGAGTCTTATATCCTCAGAGGATAACAGCATCAATCAAGAACCCATTCAAGAAGAATCAAGCTTGCATCTGCTGGGGCTTCTGGTTCTTCCAACATTTATTCTATCCAAGCCATCATCCTATTTGACTGTGCTGCAGATGCTTAGGGATGGTCTCCATTTCAGTTGGCTATCCCACATGCCAATCATTTCTAGACACACCCTCATTAACACACCCATAAACCTCCTAATCATGGGCATCTCTTAATGCAATCAAGTTGACAATTCAAAATAACCATTACAGACAATAACTGGCTCAGTATTTAAATTCAAAGCACAATTTATATTAACTACATATTTTTAATTTTGCAGTTTAGAGAAGAATTATGAATATTTACCAAAAACATTAAATAATTTTTGACATAAAATAAATTTTGACAATATATTTTGCCCAGTATGTCTTTATTATTGTTTAAAGAGTTATTTTTTAAAAACTGACAAAAAAGACATACTAGGAACAATATCCAAATTATTTTGCTATACTGTGTGCATGCACAAATATATAACAATGAATCCCAGTGTAATACAACTGTAATACACCAATAAAATATAGAAAAAATTAAATATGAACTATTCTGCACAAAAATACTTTAGGGTTGTTGATATATAATAAATATATTGTGCATAAGGAAGAACATAAATTCAGTGATTTTAATGCTGTAAACTGAGTTTTTGTGCATCCTCCAAATTCATCATTTTATCCCAACCACCAATGTAATGATATTAGCAGGTGGAGATTTGGGTAGGTAATTAGCTCATGAAGCTAGAGTCCCCATGAATAGGATTAGAACACTTATAAGAACAGACAGAAGAACATGTTCTATTGCTCCCTGCTCTTAAACATGTAAGGTTCGGAAAAAAGAGGGCATTTAAAAACCAGGAAGCAGGTATTCACTAGACACTATCTGCCATTGTCTTGATCTTGTGCTTGTCAGCCTTGAGAATAGTAAGAAATAAATTTGTGTTCTTTAAACCACTGAGTATATGATATTCTATTATAATATTCTTATTTGCTTTAAATAGTACTATAGAAAAATATTTAAAGATGATGTAAGAGTGGCTTTCAAAAAGACCTATTCATGCTTATGTTAATTCAACCCTTGTAAACTGGAATCCTTCAAGCATTCTAAGATGTATGGTCATCTTTTACTTGAGATCCTTAGATTTTAACTAATTATTGTGGGATTATTCATATTTATTCGTGTATCCAGAGAATAGTATATTGAATTAATATTTGTTCATCATCCACATCACTTTTATTGCACTTCTTTTTCCCTCTAATTCACCAACCTCCATACACTGTTGTTTTTGTTTTGTTTTGTTTACAGGTCTGCAGTTGTGATGGTTCAACCCTGATAATTCCTTGAAGACCAACACAGTGCAATGATCATTTCAGATGAAGGAGCACACCAACTGCAAATTCAATCTTGTCTTTATCTCATTAGGACCGATAACTCTGTAATAGTGATTTCTTAATCACTAGAATTTAAGACTCATCAAATATGAAGATATTTTTCTTGCTACATTGGCTTGGGGTATTTCAGTTCTATCCTGGATTCACCCAGGCTGAGCACCCCCAATATCACAGCCCCCCAGAGGTAGTGATTCCTTTGAAGGTAACTGGCACTACTAAAGGATTGAAGCATGCAGGTTGGCTCTCTTATAGCCTGCATTTTGGGAGCCAGAGACACATTATCCATATCAAGGCCAAGAAACACTTGCTGTCCAAACACCTACCAGTGTTCACCTACACAGCCCAAGGTTCTCTATTTGAGGATCAACCTTTTATCCAGAATGACTGCTATTATCATGGTTATGTGGAGGGGGACCCAGAATCCCTGGTTTCCCTCAGTGCTTGTTCTGGAGGCTTTCAAGGAATGTTACAGATAAACAACATTGCTTATGAAATCATGCCCAAGGAGTTTTCTACCTCATTTGAACATCTGGTTTATAAAATGGATAATGAGGAGACAGAATTCCTAACAAGAAGATCCGGCTTTATGCAAGATGAAATAGCATGCAAACTAGACTTTCAAGAGATTGATAATTTCACTCTGAAGCAGAATTCTTATGTGAGATGGTGGACTGATGTGTGGTATGTTAGATTAGCCGTGGTAGTGGATCATACCCTATACCTTCATTTTCAAAGTAATATATCCAAGATACAGGAGCAAATATTTATTACTACAAATGTAGTGGATTCCATTTATGATGATATAGATGTTAATGTATTATTACTTGGTATTGAGGTCTGGACTGAAGTAAACTATATTGTAGTAGATGACATACAGAAATCTCTGTCAGCATTTAGTCAATGGAAGGCAAAAAGCCTTTCTCCTCATCTATCACATGATGCTGTGCATCTTTACATAAATTCAAGATTAGGTGGACAACCTGGTAAAGCCTACATGCATGGTATATGTACAAAGAGATACAACTGTATAATTGCTACTCACCTAAACAAATCCTTGAATGAGTTTGCAATCAATGCAGCCCATGAGCTAGGTCATCTTTTAGGTATGTTTCATGATGCTGATATATGTGAATGTGGGCAAAAGTCATGTATAATGGGCCAGGATAAGGATTTTGCAACAAAGTTCAGCAACTGCAGTTATTCTGAGTTTTGGAAAATGACTGTACAAAACCAAAACTGTGCACGCAACTATGTTCAGACAAAAGATATGTCGAAGCGCTGTGGGAATGGAATTGTTGAAGAAGAGGAGGAGTGTGACTGTGGACCTTTACAATATTGTGCAAAAGATGCATGCTGTCTCTCAAACTGTACTCTGAGTAAGGGGTCTACTTGTGCTTTTGGACTTTGTTGCAAAGACTGCATGTTCTTGCCTGCAGGTGAAGTGTGTAGACAACAGGTCAATGAATGTGATCTTCCAGAGTGGTGCAATGGGACATCCCATAAATGTCCAGAGGATGTACATATGCAAGACGGAAATCTCTGTAACGACAGGGCCTACTGTCATGATAAAAGATGCAATGACCGCAATAAACAGTGCAAGGATATTTTTGGCCACACAGCAATGAATGCAAATTTGAATTGTTATGAGAAAATGAATACTCGAGGTGACCGCTTTGGTCACTGTGGCACGCATCGATCTACATACATAAAATGTAACATTCCAGACATCCTGTGTGGGAGACTTCAGTGTGAGAATGTGACTCTAATTCCCTCTTTGGGAGACCATTCTAGTGTGCACAGGACTCAGTTCAATGGCATCACCTGCTGGGGAACTGACTTCCATTTGGGGATGTCCATACCTGATATTGGTGAAGTGAAAGATGGCACAGAATGTGGTCCAGAACGTATCTGCTTGCATAGAAAGTGTGTCCCTATGTCTCATTTAAAAAGTGATTGTTCGGTTAAGACCTGTAACATGAGGGGTATCTGCAATAGTAAACATCATTGCCATTGCAATGATAACTGGGCCCCACCTGACTGCAAGGAAGAGGGTAGTGGAGGCAGTGTTGATAGTGGCCCACCCCCTAAGAGATAGGAAGGAAAACTTATTCACCCATCAAAATGGGATATCATTCTCTTGTGACCTTTTCTTATGTTTTACTTTTTGGTTTTATTACATACAAAAATATAGAAGAAAAAAGGGAAAAAAATATCCAGTCTTATGAAACAACAAAGTATTCAGACTCAACAATAAGAAGAAAAACAAATCTTGAGATTAAAATTGAAAAGAATTTACAAAATGTTCAGACTCGATATCAGAAAGAAAAATGAAGTGTTGAAATTAAAAATAAGAGACATAAAATGTTAACAGTCAATATGTGAAAGAAAAAAAAATCATTCTTAATCTGGGAAAAAAATCAGTACTGATTTCAAGAAAAATCATCCAAATGGTAATAAAATTTCTGAAGAACTGAAGTTTAGTGTCCTGACCATATAAATATTAACATATATCTTGGGGAAACTTTGGGATGCATTCTCTTTCAGAATGATAGGCATTATTTATTAGATTTGTAATTTGTAGAATGTTCCTACTCTTCATCATTTTAAGAATGTTGAAGTTTTAGTTTTCCTGAAATTGATCTTTTCGTAAGTTTTTAATTAAGTTCTCTTTCATGGGATCATGTGTGTTTTTAAAAATTACATCTTTCAATTCTAAAACTCTACCCTATTTTTATTTTACTTTGGAAAATGACTTTTGCTGTACCAACAGTGTCTGCTAATAGGAATAACAAGGTAGAAATCCTAAAACTGGGTATCTGATCATTTCCAGTTGAGGTCAGTTTTAATTTTATAACAGACTGTAGACTGAACATAGTAGTTGGTTTCAATCCAAACCTTTATCTTTTTTTTTTCTCCTTAGTCACTACCAGAAACAACCTTATTGACAGCCTCATAGATACCCTCATAGCCGTCAGATGTATGTACCTCACAGTTTGAGTACCTCACAGCTTTGAGTCCTCAACCAGGATCCTGAGTTTCTAGCACCAACAGCTTAACAGTACCTATTTTTCAGAGTTCTGTGTCATAGACATTATGGAGTGGTTCTAGAGTCAGCTGGGTCCAAATAAACCAACTTCTTCTTCTTTTCAAGTCAGCCCCATGAAGGAATTCTACCTCCAGCAGTTACGACTGTAGTAGTTAAGAGTAGCAAATGTCTTCTGCAATTTTTCTATCCTTCAACATCTTTTCCCTATTTTATTGCATTTATTTTTCTCGCTTTAAAATTATGGATCCAGGTCTCCTTTCCTGACCAAAGCACAACTCTTACTGTACAAATTCTGCTAATATGTAGGAACTAGAAGTCTTTAAGCATCAAACTTTTGAATTTTAACACTGCTATTCACCATCTTGGTTAAAGTACTAAATTATAGATAATTTTCTTTAAAATAAGAATAGGGAGGATGATAATAACACTTGTCACTCAACTTCTGGGTTCCTTTGGTTATGAAATGAGACACAGAAGATACTCTCTCATATCTAGGTGTAGGGTATGGTGAGGCTTGGCAGGCAAATTATTACTCTAGGATAAATCTATATAATAGCAAATATATTTTTAAAACTACTGCTGTAAAGGAGTCAGAAAGTTGTGGAGAAAATGAAAAATAGGAGAACTTAAAATAATAGAGAAGGAAACAATCATGAATTTTGGTCTTCTTTTCCCCACTAGAAATCTTGATGATTCTGGATATAAATTAAGGATCAGACTTGGCCCATCCAGCTAGAGGGTCTCTACTGAGGAAAGAGGAACCTGAAAACCTCTATGTACCTGGAAGAGACTAGTTTAAAAAGTTAAAAATATAAAGGTATCAAATCCAAATCAATTTTTCTCACATCATATTTTCTGAGTTTAGGTTCTCTGTGGGTGGCTAAAGGGAAAGACTTAGGCTTCAAACTGGTTCTTTAGTTTCCTAAAGAACTAAGAAAAGCTTGATTCTAGCACATGTACTATTTCCACTCTAAGTCCCTCCAAAGTTTTTGATGTGCATGGGTCACATGCTAGAAAATTAGTTTTGAAACTTCAATCTTCAGAACTTTATTGCCTGTTGTATTTCAGTGCTAAGGAAATAGAGGAATTGGTGTTTTTCATTAAAACTCTAGAAGGGTACATGTATCTTACTAAAAATATACTATTCTCTAACCTATCACAATGTGAAAGAAGATAGTTTCATTTCAGCAAATTTTTAAATCTATGCAAAATACCAAATGTATATTCAAAAGATAAAATATTTATAAAAAGAAATCAGTGACACAGTAGTACTATAGACTTGAGAGTGAAGTATACTAAATTAGTTAACTGAAAAAAGTCAGTTAAAAATTCTTATACATATAGAAATTATGGAGAAAAAAATCTTCAAAAATAAGGTAGTAGTTTGAATATTATATAAAACATAACAGAGTCTAACATTTTAAAACTAATCTCCCAGTTCAGTAGGAGAAAAAAAAATTAAATAGAAATAATATTCACAGATTTAATTGCTGTGAATTTCTCAAAAGTATGGAAAGATATCATCCTGTTATTTAAGCAAACTCAGTGAATTCTAAGCAAGATAAAAGAAACACCTATCTAGACATGTCATACTTACACTGTTGAAATGCAGAGCCATACGGAGATCCAAATAGCAGCTAGATGCAAAAAGCCATATTTTAAAAGGATCGACAATAGACTGTTATTTTTACAAAATAACAAAAGTAGTAGACAATGCAATAACATTTTTTATTCCGTATTTATAATTACCGACTTAGTGTTCTTTTGTGGTGTAAATAATTTATTCATGTTCAACATAGGAAAACAAAATTTTCCTTAGGCATACAAATCCTCCTTGGATAGCACTCAAATAAATACTAATGCTACTTTTTAGCCAGGAAGAGTATAATATCAGAAAGAAAGAGGAGTGGGTATGATATGCAGGTGGGTATGAAGTACACAAGAATGGGAATAAACAGATGATGAGCAACGAGAATCAGTTTAATTGAACAAAACAATACCAATAATGTCTTGTGGATTATAAAATGTATACAGAACAAAAATCAAACCCACTTTACAAAAGCTATGGATTCATGAAATAGAATTTAAAAGTTTTAAGTTTCTGAGAGTATTATAAATGATAAATTAATCATATCTGACTATATTGAGAATAATATTATGATCTCCAGGGTAACAACTAAAACAATAATGACTAAATAATATAAGAAATTTAGTGAATACAAAGTTATAGTAAACAATATTTAATTACTACAAATATAGTCAAAATTGAGGAAAATAAACACAATACATATATAAAAAGGAAATGTAATAGATTTTAGTATACACAGGACCTTAGTAAAACTGATATATTATATAAAGAAGATTGAAATAAGTCAGAATGAGTAAAGTATAAAATATAGCATTATTCTGCTTATTAGAAACACAACTTAAAAATAAAAACTCAGAGTATACAAAAGCTTGGAAATTTTCATATCATGTTAATATTAACCAAAGAAAGTTGGTGTCATCCTACTAATAGGATGAGGACTTTAAGACATGACACATGACTAGAAGTAGTATATTTTGCAATGATCAAAGTCTAATCACACTTAAAATATGACAGTCCTAAATTTGTATGCAGTCCCTTCAGTAATTTCAAAAGTATAGGTAAAATAATGAAATAGACCAATCCATGACCATCCAGAAGGGGACTTGAAACCTGCTCTCTCAATAGTGATAGGACACTAAATCACACAATACAAAATCTTCAACACATAATTAACAAACAATATAATAGATACAAAAGAGAAAGAGTAGTATACAGAAAATTGACAAATTCACTTTGGTTCTCCTGCATGTGAACTAGTTACTAAACTCAACTACATGGTGGGCCATAGGGAAATCTTAAAAAAAAAAAAAAACTTTCAGACTTTAAATTTTAAAAATTATTTATTCTAATCTGGATAGAATCATGGTACAAGTTGATAGCACTGAACTTATCTACAGAAACTCTGTTGCTTGGGAATAAAACAGTACATTTCAAAATAATTTCTGTGTCAAAGATGAATCAAATGGAATTTAGAAAAATTTTAAACTAAAGTACAAATAACTACAAGTTCCTTGAGATTGAGCTAATGTAGCTGTTTAAGAAAATAGTATACTCTTTTATAATTATGATAAAACAAAGGAAATATGATGAACAAGATTTGGGTATGGAAGGAACGTTGCAATTGTCAAACTCTGAAATCAAAATAACAACATTGGATACAGGTTGAATGTGTCCTCCAAGGATTCCAGTGTTGAAATTTAATCCCTATTGTAAGGTATTAAGAGGGCTGAAAATTAATTTAACTATAATGTTTAGAAGTGGGGCCTTTCAAAGTGATTAAGATTAAGATTAAGATTAAAATTATATCAGGCTGGAGCCCCCATGGTTAAATACTGGGGCTTTATAATAATAGGGAGACAGTATATAAAAGTGCACCTTGTCTCTTCCCATGTGATGTCCTATACCTCAGGACTGTGCCAGCAAGGTGACCATCATCATGTGTGGGCTCTTGAACTTCCAAAACTATAAGACAAATAGGCCTCTTTTCTTTATAGCTATCCAGTTGTAGGTAGCTTGTTACAGTAATGCAAAATGGACTAGTACAAGGCTCAGGACTCTAATGGATAAAGTAGATGGCCTGCAAGAACAGACAGGTAGGGCTGGGGTTGTAGCTCAGTGTACAGTACTTGCCTAGCACATGTGAGCCACTGGGTTTGATCCTTAGCACCACATAAAGTAAATAAATAAAGTAAAGGTATAAAAAAAATCTCACATTAAAAAATAAAAAAGAATATACAGGTAACAGATGCAAAGAAATCGACTATAAGAAGGAAACAAGAAGTTCTAGAATCAAAAATATTAGAAATGAAGAATGCTGTGATGGGCTTATTGACAGATAGAAAGTTGCTGACAAAAAGAAGCTCTGTGACTGAGGATATCTGTATAGAAATTACCAAAGGAAAAACACATTAAAGGGAGAAAAAATGTCTGAAAGAGAAAATCAGTTTATTCTTGCACTTTTAAGCAGAGGAAGTCAGGCCAGGAAGTAGTGGAATTTTGCATACAGACTTAAAAGTTTGGGTCAGAGCTGATTTCAGCAATATTTGAATTTTTTAATTTTTTTAAAATTTATTTGTTCTAATTTGTTATATATTACAGAAGAATGCATTTCAATTCATATTACACATATAGAGCACAATTTTTCATATCTCTGGTTGTACACAAAGTAGTTACACCATTCGCATCTTCATACGTGTACTTTATACATGTAATGATGTCCATCTCATTCCACTGTCTCTCCTACCCCCATACCCCCTCCCTTCCCTTCCTTATCCTTTGACCTATCTAAAGTTCCTTCATTCCTTCCATGCCCCTCCATGCCCATTATGGATCAGCATCCTCATATCAGAACAAATTAGGCATTTGTTTGGGTGGACTGGCTAACTTCACTTAGCATAATATTCTCCAGCTCCATCCACTTACCTACAAATGCCATGATTTTATTCTCTGTTAATGCCAAGTAATATTCCATTGTGTATATAGACCACATTTTCTTTATCCATTCATCTACTGAGGGGCATCTAGTTTGGTTCCACAATTTAACTATTGTGAATTGTGCTGCTATAAACATTGTACAGTTATCTTATATTAGACAAAGGCGCCAAAAACATATATTGGAGAAAAGATAGCCTCTTCAACAAGTGGTTCTGGAAAAACTATATGTAACAAAATGAATTTAAACCCCTGTCTCTCACCAGGCACAAAACTCAAAGTGGATCAAGGTCCTAGGAATTAAACCAGAGACCCTGCGCTTATTACAATTACCAACTTAATTATACCTGTGTGTTATGGTTTGGATGTTAGGTGTCCCCCAAAGCTCATGTGTGAGACAATGCAAGAAAGTTTAGAAGTGAAATGATCAGGTTATGAGAGTTTTAACCTAATCAGTGCATTAATCCTCTGATAGGGATTAACTGGATGTTAATTGTGGGCAAGTAGAGTATAGCTGGAGAAGGTAGGACATCTATGGTGGTGTGCCTTTGGGGTACATATTTTGTCCTTGTTGAGTGGTGCTTTCTTGGCTTCTTGTTGGTCATGTCCTTACCTGCTTTCCTCTGCCACATCCTTTCGCCATGATATTCTATATCACTTTGAGCCTGGAAAAATGGAGCCAGCTCTCTATGAACTGAGACCTCTGAAACTGTGAATGCCAAATAAACTTTTCCTCCTCTAAAATTATCACAAGTATGCTAAAGCATTGAACACTGGTCTAAGAATAAGCTGTGTGCACAATACAACAATTCCATAATACATCTTTATAAAGAAGCACTATGGGAATGGTGCAGTTGCAGAAGGGTCTCTCTGTGTGTGTATGTGTGTGTGTGTGTGTGTGTATCTTTAAAACTATGTACAAATTATCCATGTTGCTTTGGAAACTGCACCCTAAACCTTGGATTGTTTTTCTGGGCTTTCTTGCAAAGACTGCCAATTCATGCCATCAGGTACAGTGTGTAGAAAACAGAAAATGAATGACCTTCCAGAGGGGAGCAATTGGAACTTCACCTACATGTCCAGGAGATGTGTATGTGGAGAATGGGATACTGTGCCTGGGCCATGCCTGGGCAAGCCTTTCTGATATGAAAAGAGATATAATGATTATCATGAACAATGTAAGGAAATGTTTGGAAACGAAGCAAAAAAGTGCAAATCAAAGTTGTTACCTGGCATTGAACATCTGAAGTAACCACTGTGGTGTACAAGACACTATGTACGTAAGATGTCTCATGTACTCTGTATGGGAGAGTTAGGTGTGAAACTGTAATGTACCACTGTGTACTGGACTTAGTCAATGATCCCAACTGCTGGAGTACCTACTTGCATTTTGGAATGACCCCACCTCATATTGGGTACAGACTGTGGTGCAGAGCATTGGTGAATCAGCAGAAATATGCTTCTATGTCACTTTTGGAAGGTGATTGTTTCCCTGACTCCTGAAATGTGAGAGAGATCTGCACCCAGAAACACTACTACCAATACAGTGATGAGTGGGGGCCACCCAAATGTCTGACAAGGTGATGGGAGTAGTGCTGATAGTGGCCCGTCCCCAAGAAAATAAAAATAGGTGAACAAATCTTACCTGACTCTATTATTTTGAATTCCTGTTTGAGTTTTGTTTTCTTATTTGTTAATTTTGCTTTTGATGACACTCAAAAAAGCAACAGAGGTATTTTAGTCAGTTTTATTTTCTCTGTGATCGAAAGACTTTACAATAACAATTTTAGAGGGTGAAAAATTTATTTGGTACTCAGAGATTTAGAGATCTCAGTCCATATATGGTTAACTCCATTGTTGTGCCCAAGGTCAGGGCAAAAGTGTGTGGAGGAGAAAAGTAGCTCAGGATCTGGTAATCAGGGAGAGAGAGAGAGAGAGAGAGAGAGAGAGAGAGAGAGAGAGAGAGAGAGAGAGAATATGAGAGGGAGCACAATCTGCAGATCAGGAAAAAATATAAGCCCCAAGGAATGCTCCCAGTAACCAGTCACATCTTACCTGCCTACAGTTACTGCCCAGTTAATCCAGATCCGTGGATTACTGATCAGGTTAAGGCTCTCATAACACAATCATTTTATCACTAAACTTTTTTTGTGTTGTCTCACACAAGAGTTATAGGGGACACTTCATATATAAATCATAACGGTAATAAAGAAGGGAAAATTATTCAACCTTCATCTGAGATAGTAAAATATTCAACATTTACAATAAGAAAATAAAAACTAATGTCAGAAAATAAACCCAATCTTAAATGGAATTTTTTCTCCATTAATTTTTAATGTCTGAACATTAGAAATATTACTGTGGTTGTCAGAGATCATGAACAGAAACTCCAAGACCTATTATATTTTGGGATTATAAACATCACCAATTAAATGAAGATAACTCCTAGCATATTCTAACATTTCATTCGTTAAGAAATATTAGTGATTTATTTTTCATGGAATCATTTTTTTTCCCAGAGCAATGGCACAGGAAATGTGTGTCTGTGTTTTAATTTGCTCAGTTCTAAACCTTCTTCTCCCCTTTTGTTCTGCCTTGATATATGGAGAAACAGCATTTCTTATTTGTCAGTCCTCTAATAGTTTCTGCTAGGAGAGCAAGCAGGAGAACGGAAGCTGGAGGGAACCGTTTGATAGCTGTTTATGTCAGTGTTGCCTCAGTAACAGCTTTAACCTTGGCAGTAGGTGTACTTTTCAGTCTGCACATTATGACTATTATTAAAAGAAAAACTTTAGACAAATTAAATCTAGCAGAATTTATTAGAGCAAAGAATGATTTATGAATCAGGCATCACTCAGAAACATAAGCTATTGAGCGCTCCATCCAGCAACATGGGCAAGCAAGATTTATAGATTTTTTTTTTTAAAGGAAGTGATGCACAGAAATTGTTTGACTGGTTATAGCTGAGTATTTACTCTATATGGGCACGGTATGATCAGGTTTTTGTCTTATGTTAGGGTCTGTAAACAAGTCAGGATGGCGCCTGGCATTTTGCCAGAGGGAGTGGTTTGTGAAGTAACGCCAGCGAGCCATTAAATGTGGAGATTCCTTATTGGTTGACTGCTGTATCTAGTTTATGTTAATTAAGATAAGCTGTGTGTAATGTATATATACCCCTCCTGTCCTACAATAAACAGCTCCCACTCCTGCTGTATCAATGTACACAAGTTGCTCGTCACCCCCTGGTTATTTTGCTGCAGCCAGACTGTGGCAGTCTTATATGGACATGGTCTAAACAGTCAGCAGTCTTGACTGCTGTGATTGACTGAGGCTCAGCTATTTGTTATAAAAACATATTTTTAAGTTAGGGATTAAAGTGTGGAGACAGCTTTATCTTACTGCAAAATCAATGTATTAATTACTATCATAGGTGTTTATATTAGGAAAAAACATAGTATGGATAGAGTTTAGTATTATTGATGGTCACAGGCATGGTCGCGGAGTTTTGGAAATTATTGCTTGTATATTGCTGAGGATTACTGTAACTCTCAAAACCAATCGTATTGTCAAAATTAAAGAAATCAGCAGAGCTAGAAAGCACCTCACCATCAGCGTTCTGGGTCCCAGGTTTCAGCACCAAGTTGGCTGTGTGCTGTTCTCAGAGGTTGGAGTTCTTGAGCCATGGCACCTATTCCAAAGATCTGGGTTTTAATGATCCCAACTTTTTCTCTTTGATCTCCAGTCCTAGTGGTGATAGTGATATCTGTTATGGGCCAGGATATATGGGCAATGGCCAAACAGACTCCATTTTACCCTGAGACTCCATATCATGTAAGAAATGCTTCTCCCAGGGGAAAGCCCCACCTCTGTACCCATTAATAGTGACCTAGCATAACATACTTGGCACACAAAATAGCAATTCTTATACAATGTAAAATTGTTCTCTTTGATTTTCATTTTTCTTGGGCAATGTACCTTGTCAGAGTTTTATCGTCTAGACATTAGTAACCATTCTCTAACTTGTACTCAACTACGGTCATTTTGACCCACTTCCCTTCTGCTTGCCTGCTTTTATGCCAACCTGGAAAGTTCTTTGGGAAATACCAATGCACCAATTGCATTGTCTCGCTAATTGCCCCAATTCAGCTTCTGTACCTGCTTTCTTACAGCCACATCAACCCAGATGTGGTTTTTGCCTTTAAATATTCTAAAATGCTCAGGCTTGGGGCTGTTCCTCGCAGAGGCAGTTATGGATCCTGAGGGAAAAGTTGTCGGCTGACCAGTTAAATAAAGACTCTTCAATTTGCACAAAACTGGGATTTTGTGTGTTTTCTGAGCCACCTGCCCCACAACACTGCCTGCTCAAATTGTTGAATTCTTGTATAAAATTTCTCATTTTGCTAATTATACTTTTCAATCAGGAAATGCCCATTTCACTTTTTTTATATAGTTTCTATCTCTTTATTGCTATGAGTGGCTTTTTGCATAGCCACACATGATTTGAATTTGTGCCTAAACTCCTTGAACCAGAGAGCCCTCTACTCTTTGCTGATACATTTGATTGTGTCGTGAGGAATGCTTCAAGTCTCTTGCATGCTATGCTCTGATAATGAATCAATCAAATAATGTACACAGCACATGTACACAGATTTCCAGGAGTCCTGTTGGCTCACGTTTCTTCCTTGCTCTCTCTTAGGGATGGTATGCCATTATTTCTGTTCCTATAAATTTCAAGTTACTGTTCCCCTCCTAATTGCTTACCACTCGATTTGCATTCTTTTATTAAACAGTATCCTTATTCATGAACTTCTACATTCTTTCTACCAAATAAATGTGTCTCAGAGATGTCCTTGTGACCTGACTGGCCCCATGTACAGAACAACTGTGCCACTATATAGGAGCTGTTGGTGGAGATAGTAGACCACTCTACCAATGTGACGTCTTTACTCTGTATGGAAGGAGGGATGGTAGATTATGGTTCTCCTGATTTGTTCCTTCTTGCATAGAACCTTTGCTCCTACAAGCCATCTAGGACAAGGAAAATTGAGTATTCCTTTTGCTGTGGAGAACCCTTATCCTGTGGGTAGAAACTGGGTAATTGAAGTGGCTCATACCCATACAAAATAGAATTTCCACAACAGGAAACTGGAGGAGGAATTAGGAGTTTTTCCTCCTTCTTGTGTAAAACCAAGCACAAGAGTGGAAGCTTAGGGTTGAATGAGTTTTTTCTTTACCACATCTACCCAGAATACAGAAAGTGTCACAAAGCCTAGGGAAGATGGGAGTAAGTTATAGGTCAAATGCCACAGATCTTTTTTCTGTTCTTAAGAGTATTTAGAAGATTTGCTTGGGTAAATGATCTTCCATTTGTTACATGCCCTTAGGTCAGTTGCCAGAGATGTTAAATTTTGAAAAAAATATTCATCCACTGAATTGTTCTGAGGGTATGTTCAGTTCCTCACACAGGAACTCTGGTGTTCACATCCCCAAGGTATTTTGAAGAAAAAGACAAAAACATGATATTTCTAAGAACAAAAAGAAAAGCATTATCATATTCAGACCTATTATAAAACTGTAGAAATTATAAAGCTATGGAAACATAGGAACTAATCAGTAGGGAGGTCAAGTGAATTTTTCAATCATTTCTATTGGGTCATCAATTGATATCCATGTGAAAATGTATCCTTTTCTCTACCCTATGTTGTACTCTAATTTGAGATTGATATAAGATTGAAATGTCAAAGGCAAATCAATAAAACTGTTAAAGGAAAACACAGAAAGATGTGTTCATGATCATGGCACAGAGAGTTTATTGGAACAAAAACATAATCTGAATAAACTAGAAAAATAATAAATATTTAAAATAGTAGTTTATATTTCAGAAAACACCATTAAAAGAATGGCACTACAACCCATGGCCTGTTTGGAATTCTAAGCAGAGCCCATGGCTGGTACACACATTTCAGCACTGAAGGGTACCCTAGGTCTGGGTTAGTCACATCTTCTAGGGTTCTAAGGTTGGCATGGTGCCCGAGATTAAAGACGTCTGGGGAAGAACCAAGGAGTATACACAGGTTGTATGGGAAATGAGACTTGAGACTGAAGCCCAAAAGCCTGTCCCATTGTCCCAGGAGGGACAGCAGTTCCTTACACAGGGGAGATAGTTTTTCACCTGCAAGTGAGAAGCACTGAAGCCTAGATTGGGCATTCTCTTATTCTGTGTGGTGGAGCTCAGTGAACCTGGCCCTGTGGTCAAGGCATCTGTGCATTTCCTAGCAATGCCTTGCAAAAGCAGAACAATTCCCTACCTGCAGCAAATGCCACAGGTGCTGGGACTGGGCCCCCTCAGAGCTGCTATGGATAGAGGCTAGTGAGCATATCTTGGTGGTCATGGGTTTTCCAGGCTATATCAAAGCAGGATAGTTCTCCAACAAGGGTAACAGGGGTCAAAGTTAATACAGGACCTCCTCGAGATCTTCTGTGGGACAGAGGCTGGGAAACCCATCACAGAGGCTCATTTGGACAGATAATTCCAGTGCTGTGAACTAGGGGCAAGTCTCACACTGAGTATTTGTACCAGCAGTAAAAAGCTGGACCATAGCTGGGATGGGGTGTGGCTAGAGCTGAATTAACAGCATAACTTTCAGGTCCACTGACAAGATTGATGGTGACAGCAGACAAGCCTTTCTTTCAAGGCACTAGTGTGCATGATACCTTGACAGATGGTTCTGGTTATAGGGCCTGGTGAAATGGTACTACAGCCAAGCCTTTTGTGGAGTGGGATTATTTCCAGGCCTGCATTCTCAATATTCCTTTCCCAGGTGTCACAATCTCCTACCTGAATCTTGAGGCTCATGAAAAGAAAAACTATCTGTGGATGGGTATAGAATTTTTGTTGTTGTAGTGGAATAGGAGTTGGTGACCTTCCATTCTGCATTGTGCTATTTTTTTTCTCAATATGTGCATGTAATGATATTAATTTCCCTCTAAATATTGCTTTTTCTGCATCCCCCCAAATTTTTATGTTATATTTATGTTATAGCTTAGACATTAAATGTCCCCCAAAGGCCAGAGGTTGAAGGTTTGGTCCCCATCTGGTGGCAGCATTTTGAGATGATAGAAATTTCAGAAGGTGGACATAGATGGAAGAAATAGGTCATTGGGGGCTGTGCCCTTGAGGGGGATGTGGGGACCCTGCTTCCACCATCCCCTGCCTCTCTTTTGCTTCCTTGTCACCATGAGGTGAACAGCTTGGTTTTGCAGGCCCTCTCCTCCATGATGCTCTACCTCAGTACAGGACCAGGAAAAAATGGATCTGAGTCACCATGAACTGAAACCTCTGTGCGCCAAAATAATTCTGTCCTCCTTTTAAATTGTTCTTCTCAGGTAGTTTGTCACAACAGAAAGCTAACGATTTTCCTTTAATTCAAAATATATTAAAATTGCTCTTGGCTTTTCTTCTTTGACCCGAATGATATCTGGAAGTGTGTTGCTTAATTTCCAGGTAATTGGGAATTTGTAGTAATCTTTGTATTCATTTCCATATTAATTTAATTACAATCAGAGAAAAACATTTTGTATGATTTATATTCTTACAAGTTTGTTGAGATGTATTTTATAGCTCAGAGTGTGGTCTGTCCTGGTGAGCATTCCTGTGACATTGAGAAGTACGTGTCCTGCTACTTTTTGGATGGACTCTTTTATAAATGTCAATTAAGTCTTATTGATTTTTATTTTATATTGATTTTATTTTATATTCTTTTCACGTAACTATATTCTTTTTGATTTTCTGTCTTCTTGACCTATGGGTTACTGATGGGTGGTGTCAGTAAGGGTGTTGAATTTTCCATAATGGATTTGCCTCTTTTTCCTTTTGGTTATATAGTGTAATTCTCAAGTAATTTGATCCTTCATGGTTAGGTTGCACACAAGTTAGGATTGTATTGTTCTTGGAGGACTGACCTCTTTGCCATCATGTGCTTTCCTTCTTTTTCTATGACAATTTTATTTCCTCAGAATTCTACTTCATCAAAAGTATATCTATCTACTCCAGATTTCTTTTGTTTATTTTTTTGTGGTGCTGGAGATTGAACCCAGGGCCTTGCGCATGCAAGGTAAGTACGTTACCAACTGAGCTATATCCCCAGCACTCCAGATTTCTTTTGATGCGTGTAAGCATGGTATTGTTCTTCACTGCTTTAACTTTAGACTACCAGAATCTTTATATTTAAGTTGTATTTTTGTAGACAGGATATGTTGGGACTTGTATTTTAATGCAGTTAGATAATATCTTTTTAATGGTTTTATTACAACATTTCTATTTTAAATGATTTCTGATACAATGCAACCTACTGCAAGTATTTATGTTTTCCCTTTATTATATTTATTGTTGTGTTACTTTGTCCTACTTCTTTTCTACCTTGTCTGGCTTTAAATTGAGCATTTTATATAATTCCATTTTATTTGATATATCAAGTATTCTTTTTCTTTCACCATTCTTGTGATTAAACTAGGCTTTTTAATGCATATTTTTAAGCAATGTTAGCATGCCTACAAATAAAACTTTTTTTTACATTTAGTATAAGTGTAATATAAAATATTTTGTTTTACTTTCAATTATTTCTTCCTTGATATTTTCATTTTATATGGAGATTTGAAATTCTGACTTGTATCATCTTCCCTCTCTTTGAAGAATTTCTTTTAATACTCGTTTTATGGGAAGTCTATTGCCAAACAGTATCCTCAGTTGTAGATTTAACAATTTCTGAATAATCTGTTGATTAAAGAAATGATTGCAATGAACAGTAGTGAATATTTCAAGCAAGGGTAGGGAAAATAAGAGCAATAGTTGATTCTTTCAAAGGACTAAACATATTTATGAAGCACAGTATTTCTCCTTCCTTTATTAAGAATAACCGTGGACAGGGAATTCTAGGTTAGTAAAAAATTTTTTCTCTTTCAACACTTTAAGTATTTGACTCTACCATCTTCTTGTTTGCTTTATTTCAGCAGATAGTGGCTCTAATTCTTATAAGTTTGGTATCTCTCAGCAGCTTCCTTATACATTTTCTGTATTTTTTTTCAATTTGAATATAATGTTCCTATTTGTGTGCGTGCGTGTGTGTGTGTGTGTGTGTGTGTGTGTGTGTTTTACCATTCATGGTATTTTCTGAGACTCCTGGCCTGTAGATTCTTTTGTTATTAATTTTAGCTGATGGCTGAACATTCTCTTGTTCTCTTCTTCTATTGCTTCTCTTACACACATTTCTCTTTTGATATGGTCTCACAACTCCTGAATACTGTTTTCTGTTTAGTCTTTAACATCTTTCTCTCTTTTTTCTTCACCATGAGGTGAAGAGCTTATAGATCTATGTTCAAGTTCATTTATTCTTTGCTCAGTAGAGTCTGATAACCTCTTTCAAAGCATTAATTTTTGTTAATATGCTTTAAGAATTTTAAAAGGATTTTTTGGAGGGAGGTACCAGGGATTGAACCTAGGGGCATTCAACCATTGAGCCACATCCCCAGCCCGTTAGTTTTATTATTTTAGTTTGAGACAGGGTCTCACTAAATTCATGAGGCTGGCTTTTGAACTTGCCATCCTTCTGCCATAACTTCTCAAGCTGCTGGGATTACAGGCAGACCACTGTGCCGGCTTAAATGAAATTTTTTTACCACTTAAAAAACTTCTTAAATTGTCATCTCTATTTCCTAGACTAGTTAATATAGTTTATCCAGGGAGGAGGGTAAGAGAGAATAGTTATAACATCTGCCAGTGAAATAATATTTTAGTTTTCTTTATAGAAAGTCTACTGACAATAAGGACTATTTTCTATTTCAACTTATGCCACTTTAAGGTGTTTTAAAAATAACTTTATTAATTATATATAAGTGATAATGTTATAAAGTTTTCATAAATCTATTTACAAAGGTTTATTAATAATCTTTAAATACCTATGGAATCTACAATGTAAACCCCTCTTCTGTTTTTGATATTGATAACCTGCATTTACTTAGTTGTTTCTTGATTGACCTACCAAAGGATTTACCAATTTTCCAGCCCTTTGAAAGAACAAATGATTTTTCCTGTTTTTCTTTAACTTTGATTTGAAATATTCACTAATTTCTGACTTATTTCAAATATACTTTCACTATATTAATAAACATGCTCAATAATTTTAGTTTTTTTAAAAGTATTGTGGCTTTTTTTTTACCTTTTATATGATCCCTCTCTGGGCATGTAACATGTGCACAGAATTTTCTACGTATATTATTTATTATTTTTAAAATATCAGTTTGGTTATATTGAATGACAAAGATCTAAAAAAAATACCTATTTCTGTAATCATTTTCTTTGCTGATCTGCACAAGTTTCTGTTGAATGGAAGTACCACAGTTTTGGTTAGTCAGTCCCAGGTGGTCAACAATGGCTTGAGGTTTTGACTGTTATGAATATGCCATCAAGCAGTTGTCTCTGCTTGGACATGACTTTATTTCTCATAATCATATGATAACTTTATGCTTCAATTTTTACAAAAGCTGTAACACTGTTTTGCAAAGTGTCTGCAAGGTTCTGTATTCCCACAAGCAATGTGTCTAAATGGTTTGTTTCTTCATATCCTCACCCAAAGTAAATATTCCCTTCATTCTGCTCTTGTAACTTTTCTATTAAATATAGTAGGATTTCTTTATGGAATGAATTTGCATTCTCACATGACTAGCAATGTTGGGAATCTTGCCATGTGCCTATGAGCCACCCATGTATCTTTACTACACGTATATACAAATCTTCTACCCTATATTTTTATTTTGTCGCCTTATTAACAAGTTTTAAGAATTATTGTATGTTCTGAAAATCAGTCTTTTATAGGTATACTATCTGCAAATATTATCTCCCACATTCTAAGCTTTCTCTTTTACTTTTTATTTGTTCTTTTTAGATATACACGACAGTAGAGTGCATTTTCACATTCACCATGGAGTATAACTTATTCTAATTAGGATCCCATTCTCGTGGTTGTACATAATGTACAACCATATATGATAGTTTATTCATATACAAACGTAGGATATTCATATCTGATCCATTCCACTGTCTTTCTGGTTTCCTTTAAAACACTCAGTGTTTAATTTTCATGAGCCCCAATTTATTATTTCCTTTGCTTTTGTGAATCATGCTCTTGAGCTACATCTAAAATTCTTTTCCCAACCCCGTTAAAGCACACATGCTCCACTAAGCCCTAGGATGGGGCCGGGGAGGAGTGAAGATATTAGCAGTAAACAAGAAATTTTTAAAAAGAATAAATAAATAAATTGATTAAGAGAGAGAAAACTAATTAATAGTTAAAAATATGAGGTTAGGATCCAGTGCTCTTTGAGGGTAGAAAGAATCACTCAAAGATGAGATAATTTTTCCTAAAATAAATAGCATACAAGATAAATATTCAGATTGACTCTAAAATAACAACCGACAAATTTGTAGACTAAATTGAGATCATGGGAATCAGCAGAGTTTACTAATGAAGATGGCATTCAGTATTGCTTTGAAAATTGGGTAATCATGTCTTAAATAGATTACACATTTAAATATATATATATATATATATATATATATATATATATATATAAAATTTCTCTCATGAAAAATTTAAATATATTAATATGTTACATATTGAGAAAAGGTAGAAAATTAAAAGCAGAAAATAAAATAATAAAATGTATGTAAAGGACAGTAGTGAAGGCATCTCTTCTAAAATGTGACATCTAAAATGTCTTTAAGAATAGAACCAAATTGTCTTACTTATCAAGGAAATTTCTGCTAAATTGTGCAAATTGTGAATCTGAGAACATGTTTTGAAGAGGAATGACATGATATTTCCTTTGAGCTAGATATGTCAAATATCTGACTCATTGAACCATTAGCTGTCTAATCAGGAAAGGAAAACCATCCCACTTTTGACCTAGAATAACTCATGTCGTGTGTTTTTTAGGGAGATAGGAGAGGAAGAATCTATGAACATAAAACAAGACTGAACTGTTTCCTATTTGACTACAAGAGGACACTATGGGAAAATGATATAAATGGGAAAATGATTTTATTTTTCATTTATGCCATTTTGAAGAAAAATTAATGCTACCTTCAGTGGAATCAACAAATAATGAACAAATACCAAACAGTTACCCTGTTTGGTATTTGTTTCCATTTAAAAACCCCAACTTAATTTTATTTTCCCCATCCTTCAAGAAAAGAGCAAAGATCAGTTATACATATCAAGTGCATAAGTTAAAAGATCAAAGGTATTTGCCATGCACTGTTATTACATGTTACTTTTCTGCCTTTCTAACACAATTTCCTTGGAAAATACCCAGCGAAACAAACAAGCTTTTGCCTCATGTGTTGATCATTTTAATCTTGTTTTTCTTTGTCATTTTTTTTCTATTTTCAACACACTACAATAGAGATTGCATATTTCTATATAACTGTACTTCTCTTCAAGGCATTTTCATTGTGATGTTTCCTACTTAGAAATATGAAGTTCTAACCTACTTAGGGCAGGATGAAGTTCACATGCTTTAGGTTAGACCTAAAATGCAGTGAGGTGAGCTTCATACCATTCAACCAATAACCTTTAAATAGTCTTTAGAATTCTCCTAAACATCTCATTCATACTTCAGTGAGCCCTCCTACACAAAAGCTTCCTTCTGTTCCCTCTCTGTTGATATTTAATATGATTTATTCTTCAAACATTGTTCCATCAAACTTAAGCACAGATCTTTCCCACTCCATGAAGTTCTCTGTGGCTACACTGATAGTTGTTTCTCAGCATCTGTACACATCATTCAGTAACAAATCTGAACTCATTCGTGTATATTTACCCTTGCTTTCAATTGATTTTTTTTCAGAGATATTAATTCCAATACTCTAAACAAATGATTTTTATGGCTTATATGCCATACAATTAGTAAAACACACCAATTATATCAATATACCTTACACATACATTATACCTAATTTTTAAGTAGGAAAATATACCCATATGCAAGTCTCTCCCAATTCATATTTTAAAAGAAGGAGATGATGAATATGTGCTAGGGCTACAGAATCCCTCCATTTTATAAACCACGGCATTGTACTCAAGACACTCAGTACTTTGCATACGCTGGCAGTGAGACAAGGAATGGTAGCAATGATAATAGACAACACCTATTGTAGCTAAGTGCAACGGTGAACATTAGTCATGTCTTAACCCCTTTTTAAAAATAACATGGTTCAGAGGTTGTTTTGTAACACCTATCATGCCATCAATTCATAGCAAATAGGTCCCAGCTGCGTGGGCTCCTTTCTGTTGGTTCTCACAAAGTGTGCTTCTCTAGGCAGAGGAGACTGCTGCCTCCATTGAATTCAGGTAACCTTTCTTTTTGGCTTTCTTCTTTTTCTGGTCTGTTTCAGAAACTCTCTAGGCTTCTCAGAGTGCTTAATATGCTCAATATGCACATTAGTTCTCTTCCCAAGAGTGTTGCCCTTAACTTGTTTATTTACTGTAATACCAAGCGCAAACTGGGTAGCACTGTACGCTCTTCCAGATTTGGCATGGTATATTTGTAGGGCATTCCTTTTTGAACAGTATAGATGGGATCATAATATCTCTCAAGTTTTCAATGATGTTTTTTATAGAAATAGCAAAAAGCATCCTAAATTTCATATTAAACCAAAAGATCTTGAATAGCGAAAGCAGTCTTGAGGAACAAGAAAAACAAACCAAAGCCGACAAAACAAACAACAACAACAATACAAAAATTCCTAGAGGCATCATACTACCCATACTTAAAGTATACTACAAGCCACTGGAATCCAAACAGCACTATACTGGCTTAAAAACAGGCACACACACCAATGCAACAGAATGTGGAGAGTCCAGAAATACATCCACTCATTATGGCTAACATTTTTTTTCTTTTTTTTTAATATAAATTTGTTTTAGTTGTAGGTGGACACAATAATCTTTTTTTTTTTAATGTGGTGCTGAGGATTGACCCCTGTGCCTCACAAGTGCTAGGCAAGCACTCTACCACTGAGCCACAACTCCAGCCCCTGATTTATTTTCTTTCTTTTTTTTTTTCAACATATATGCTCTTTAATTAAAATACAATGGTGGTATTTGAGATTCCACATATTCATTACACTTATTGTTCCATAAATTTTTTTATACATAAAAGTGGCCCAGAACAATTTGTGCTACAGACATGATGTGGTGTCCTTAATAACTCCACCTTCAAATTAAAGTCATAAAATTGCAAAGGCACAGAAGTCATGATTTAAACAAAAAAAGACTGGTAGAACCAACATTAGGGATCCTGATACAATAAATATCAAAACAAATTCAACTATTTTATCATCAGAGGGAAAAAAAGAGAAAAGGGAAAAACTAGGATTAAAAGGCATTGTATATATCATTATCCTTATTTTACCTTTCTTTTGAGGAAATAATTATGACTTCAATGGAGAAATTCTCTGAAAACTTCATTTCAGCAAAGTGATACCCCTGGTGTGCACATGCTGCCAAAATTCGTCACATGTGCTTCTTTACCAACAGCTGCAAGAACACACACATGTACAAGGAACTGCACTGCCCACTTGGCAAGATCTGCCCTTGACTTCTCTTGATTCTCTAATTCTAACGTTCTACATTCTGTGTTGCATACTTACTTCAATTATATTAAAATAATCTCTAAATTTTGTATTTTTGTTGATTAAATATAAACAAGATATTTTTCTTAATTTGTTATTATCATTAAATAAACTATTTTCGTACTTTGGGTTATATTTAAAAGTTTTTCTAACAATTTATAATTTTACCCAAGTTCCAGCAAGTATTAATTAGGAATTATTTTATACCAAACGACAGTAACAAAATCTGATTATGAATGAAGAAAAATAGAGAATGAAGAAAAATAGAGAACATTTTAGACCACCTGAAAGTTCACACAGTCATTATAATCAGAGATGGTGGAGAAAACATGACAACAAAATTCGATTATTTCAGTGTCAATTCTGGTGCAAAAATTTACTTTGTTTTCCCACTCTTGCTTTATTATATTGAAAATTTAAAACCCCTGCAAAAGGAGTCTAGCTGGCTGAATCTAACCTCCATATTTTCATCTTGACTGCTCTGGATAGGCCATTATGCAAAACCCTCAAAACTTCTAGATGTTCCTTTCATAATGATCACCAAGACTAGCTATTTATCTATGTATATGCATGATTCTAATTGTTTTATCATAGTTTGTAGTGAATATGTATAATACAAATTTGATATACTATATATCTTCAAGCTTCAGGTATACTTAAAATTAACATTTTACTAATATATAATTTCAGCTTTTTAATAATATATAATATTTTCTGCATTAAAATGAGAAACAGAAAATTGTGTAAAAAATATGGTGCTAATAAAAAGGGAGGACATATGGAAACCTTTAGTTTTTCAATTAACTTTTTAATTTTATTCATCACTAATATTCAAGTATTGCTGTGTTTTATTGGATATTCTTATAAGCACAGTTTAACAATTATGTAATGGTACCACACAGGAATATATGTAGCTCTGCAATTTTGCTTTTAGTTTGTCTACTGATTTTTAAAGTACCCTACATCAGTATCAAAAACTCAAACATGAAACAGAAAATTGTGTATTTGTTTTCCTTTATCTTGAGTCAGAAGACGCCCATGTTTATGTTATTATTGCAAATGGTATGTATCAAGTTGATGTATACTTCTCTCCCATTGAATTCTAGTTCCAATTATCTTATAATCAATGGTATATTATAAGTGATAAAATATAGTCTAAAACCAATGTATATTATGTATTTATGTAATTTCTGAATCAAAATAAACAGCTATCAGAGCTATTTTACCCTAAATTAAGTTACTAATGTAAATGCCAAAAATCACACCCATTCAAAAAGTCAAAGAACAATAGACATACTTTCTTCTTTTCATGAATGTCTAAAAATATATAATACCATGAATCAATACTTCTTTTTCTAATAAATGCTTATTTAAGTAACTTGATGATAGAAACTTTGCTATCAGGATCATGCTAAGCATGTGCTCCCCATCTCTTCCTCTAAATGGAACTAAGGACTACAGGAATTATAGATGAATCAGACATAAGAATATTTCAGATAGAAGAAGGTATGCTAACTAGAGAACTTAGAGTCCAAGCAACGATATAGTGGTCCAGTCTCCGGTTTTCCTTTTTCATCATATATTTTGAATCTGGAATTTGCAAAGTTGTCAAGCCAGTAACACTAATCAGAACTGACCAAAAACTTCCCCAGATCTTGTTCTTGCTAGCCAAAAGATTGTGAAAGGGCAATCTATCAATGCAAAGAAATTAACAAACAAACTATTAGAAAATGACCACTCTACTTCAAACAAATAGCAAAGAAATGTGGGTCCAACTCGGCCCTCATTGTCATAGGCAGAATGGGGAGCCTAGGCTTCCATGCTGGTTAATCTGCAATAAAGCACCCCAACTCTTCCTTTAGGACCTTATCAGAGAGGACAATGTAGGGAGCCTGGGCATTCACTCTCACCAGGTATGAACAAGACCTCATCACAATGCCAGTGGAGATCAGATGGAGAGCGTGGACTGTAGCCTACACCCTACAGTCTTGAGAATGTCTGCCTAGTCCCTGGGGAGTATCATAGTCCCTGATTTATTTTCAATAAAGGTGACAGGAATGCACAATAGAGAAAGTATAATCTGTTCCATACCTTTGTTGGTAAAACTGGATAATCCATATGCATTTAGGCCCTTATTTCACATCATACACACAAATTAACTCAAAATGTACTAGAGACTTAAAAATAAAATGTGAAACCATAAAACTAGTAGAAGAGCTGGGCACAGTGGCACACACCTATAATCCCAGTGGCTCAGGAGGCTGAGGCAGGAGGATTGCAAGTTCAAAGCCAGCCTCAGCAACTTAGTGTGAGACTCTAAGTAACTTATCAAGACCCTGAAGATTCTGTCTCAAAATAAAAAATAATAAAAGGGCTGGGTATGTGGCTCAGTGATTAAGCACCAGTAGGATCAAGCTCTAGTACCAAACAAAACAAAACTACTAGAAGAAAATATTCTAAAAAAAATCTCCATAATATTGGTTTGAGTGATTATTATTATTTTGTTGTTTTGGAAATGACTGCAAAAGCATGGCAAGAAAAACAAAAATAAATAAACAGGATTACATTCAACTACAAAGCTTCTGTACAGAAAAAAACATTAGCACATTGAAGAGACAACCTACAGAAAAAGAAAACATGCATATGATAGGGGCTAATATACAAAATCTATAGGGGATTCAAACAACTAGATCATAAGAAAACGAACATATTAATGAATGAGCAAGAGAACTAAAGAGACAACTGAAAAGAAGACATACAAATGGCCAACAGGCTTATGAAAAAATGCTTCATATTACTCATTATTAGGGAAATGCAAGTCAACATAGCAGTGAAATATCACTTCACACCTCTTAGAAAACTGACATCAAAAAAATGAAAGATAAATTTTGGTGAAGATATGGAGAAAAAGGAACCCTGGTACACTCTTGGGGAGAATAAAAATATGCATACCATTATGGAAAACAGAACAAATGTTCCTCAAAAAAATTTAAAATAAATCTACCATTCGATTCAGCAATCCCTTTTTTGGGCATATATCACAAGAAAATTAGAAATACCTATATTCCTATGTTCATTGCTGCATTATTTAGAACAGACAAGCTAGGGAATCAAGAGATAAATGGATAAAGAAATTGTGAGATAAACACACACACACACACACACACACATATACACACACCATGGATCACTAATCAGCCTTAAAAAGAAAGAGAAATATTGTTGTATGGGAGAACATGGATGAGGTCATTATGTTAAGTTAAATAAGCCAAGTGCAGAAAGAAAAATGATCTTACTGTGTTTGGATTCTACTAAAAATGAATTCATAGAAATAGAATCATGGTTACCAGGGTCTAGGGTATGAGGATTGAGCAGATGTTAGTCAATGGATACAAATTGAAGTTAGGAAGAATACCTTCCAAGAAAACATTGTCATGATGACTACCATTCATAACAATGAATGTATTGCATACTTGAAAACTGCTACATGAATGAATTTTAAGTGTTCCCATCAGAAGAAAAAAAGAGAGAGATAAAGAAAGATAAACAGGAAAAAAAAGAGAGATGAAGAAAGATAAACAGGTATTGCATATGCTAATTACCTTTATTTAGCAATCCCACAATGTATCTATTGATAGATACATTTTGTCATGTTTTACACCATAAATATATCCAATTTGTCATTTGAAATAAGTTCTTAAAACATGAAAATATTTTTTCCAATCCTTTTATAATGCATTTCAAGATTTGCCTTAAATATAAGTATAGATGAAGATGAGTTTCAATTAGCAATATTTAAAATAGAAGATCCTTGATTTTATAAAACAAGGCTTAAAAAATAGTCTTGTTTAGTCTTAGTGATGACTACTAAAATTAATTTCATGAGTTATTGATCTCGAACTGTTCACTTCACAATTCATCCAAGAGACTTACTATGATGAAATGTATCATTGCAACTGGTCTTTGGAATTATTTTACCAAAGGAGGTTGACAGAAGTTTAAAACATATCAAATTCCACTTATCAACAAATCTGAGGGCAATTTTATTTTCTGCCACAATTGATGTCTAGTTTGCTGTTGAGTGTCCTTTGACTCAGATGCAAAGAGACTGGCCCTCTACCAACCACACAGAATATCCAGGTATCCTTTTATATTCCATTTCTTCTAAACTAAATACTTCCATCTCCAGTAGATCAATTTGTACTGTGAGGTATTTGTTTTTTTGTAGATCTGGTGTTTTTTTGCTTCAACCTATTATTTTATAATAAACGCATTTTATATATTCTGGGTAATAACATTGATTTAAATGTCTGACTCACTAGGATTCTTGTTAAACACAATTTAGTTGATTTTGTCTGATTTTGGCATGTCTAATTTAGGGAGAGAGTCCTAGCATATGTAAGCACAAAGCTCAGGAGACAAATCAAATTTTACGAGGATAACAGACAGAGTGATTTCAGTTTTCATGATGACTTCAGCAAACTTTTTCATTGCAAATTTAAAAACTTTAAAATTTTTACCAAGCTGTTAGAAAAATAGTCTCAACTGGGTAATAAAAATTTCTGGGCCATGCAGGTTGCCATTAATTTGTCAAAATAAAAAATAAATGTTATAGGAAATGCTACAATATCACATTTCTTGTCTCCTAATACCATAGGTCTGGTTTCCTAGAATCAAAGTCTATGGTGGGGATTCTCTTTCAAGTATTTTATTAAGATGATGCTATGAGAGGAAATAGTTATAAAACAAAGGAAACAGGATTAAAAAGGGGGGGGGAGAAATGAAAAAGAATGTTTTGTTGGAATGTAACTTGAATGCATCTACAAAGGGACTTCTGGAGCATAACTTTTGGATGTCTTTGTATAGTCTTCTGACACAGATGTTAACCAGTAGTTCTGCGCACGTGGGGGGCGGGGGTTGGGGTTGGGTTTGGTAGGGGTGAGGTGGAGTGCCCTTTAAGGTCTTTGCCTCAGACTGGAGCTACCCCAGTGGTCTCTCTCTTGACTTCTGACTTCTTACATTGAGCAGTTACTGTCTTGCCTGGCTCTCTAGTTTACAGTTAGTCATTCCAGAACTTTTCAGCCTCTGTGATCATGGGAGCCAACATATGTGGGTGATTCTAACTCACTGGAAAACCACCACTGATACATAGAATAAATTAAATGACTAAAACCCTTTAAGTCCCACCATCCTATAAACAGGATGTCTATAAAAACCTATAAAATGTTACAGAACAACTGTATAATTATAAGTTTTTATAGGTATCTATAGAAGATGATGAGACATAATGGGTTAAAAAGGAAGCTACTGGAAGAATTTGTCATCAACTGACTTCTCTGATTCATATATGATTGCATTTTAGCTGATTCATTGTGTTTCCAAACAAAAATACAAAAGTTCTCTCCTTTCAGAAACTCTGTCTTGAATTGCTAAATTTTAAATAAATGTTCTGTGTTCTCTTCTTAAACCAAATTATGTCTAAGTAGAAAGATAAAGTTATTTAGATACTGTTATATGTTAGTCTACTTTTCATTACAATAATGAAATACTGGAAGCAGGATACTTAAGAAGAAAAATATCTCACAGTTCTGGAGATTCTAGGTGCTGGCATTAGCTGGGTTTTGGTGAGGACCTCATGGCCACTGCTGGCATCACACTGTGGGGGTATGTGTGGCAGGAAATGATCAGGTGACTACGCATAAAGCAGAAAAAAGATGGGTGGGGCCAGACTCAGGCTTTACAACTTTCTCTTCCAAGAACTCATTTTAGGAAGGTGGTATATCATTTTATAAATCCTGAGATGCCATCTTTGTCTTTATTCTGTAATTTCATGTATTTAGTTTATTTGTTTTATTTTTTTCTGACTAAAGGATTTCATTCATTTAGTTTATTTTCCCAAGGAAAAAGCATTCAATTGCTAATATTCATAGTTTCCTTGTAAGGCTAAAGTAAATACTGACAACTCTGTTAAAATAATATTTATTGCTGTGCATGGTTTCATAGGCCAGTAATCCCAGAAATTTGGGAAGCTGAGGCAGAAAGATTTCATGTTCAAAGCCATCCTCAGCAACTTAGCAAGGCCCTAAGCAACTTAGCAAGAACCTGTCTCAAAAAAGGGGGGTGGTATATGCAACAAAATAAAATTAAACCTCTATCTCTCACCATGCACAAAACTCAACTCAAAGTGGATCAAAGACCTAGGAATTACATCAGAGATCTTGTGTCTAATAGAAGAAAAAATAGGCCCAAATCTCCATCATGTCGGATTAGGCCCCAACTTCCTTAATAAGACTCCTATAGAGCAAGAATTAAAATCAAGAATCAATAAATGGGATGGATTCAATCTAAAAAGCTTCTTATCAGCAAAAGAAACAATCTGGGAGGTGAATAGAAAGCCTACATCTTGGGAGCAAAGTTTTACCACTTACACATCAGATAGAGCACTAATCTTTAGGGTATATAAAGAACTCAAAAAGCTAAACACCAAAACCAATCAATAAATGGGCCAAGGAATTAGACACCTCTCAGATGATGATATACTATAAATCAACAAATATATGAAAAAATGTTTAACATCTCTAGCAATTAGAGAAATGCAAATCAAAACTACTCTAAGATTTCACTGGAGAACGACCACTGATACATAGAATAAATTAAATGACTAAAACCCTTTATGTCCCACCCATTCTCAGTCAGAATGGCAGCTATTAAGAATATATA
>NW_026000211.1:19978323-20059501 GCF_001458135.2 Marmota marmota marmota | reverse complement strand
AATATATATATATATATATATATATATATATATATATATATATATATATAATTATTATTATTATTTTTTAAAATATATTATATTAATATTTAATATATAGTGAGTATGTGGGGGAAAAGGCATACTCATACATTGTTGGTGGGACTGCAAATTGGTGCAGCCAATTTGGAAAGCAGTATGGAGATTTCTTGGGAAATTGGGAATGGAACCACCATTTGATCCAGCTATCCCTCTCCTTGGTCTATACTCAAAGGACTTAAAAACAGCATACTACAGGGACACAGCCACATCAATGTTTATAGCAGCATAATTCACAATAGCTAAACTGTGGAACCAACCTAGATGCCCTTTAGTGGATGAATGGATAAAAAAAAATGTGGTATATATACACAATGGAATATTACTCAGCAATAAAAGAGAATTAGAATTTGCAGGTAAATGGATGGAGTTGGAGAATATAATGCTAAGTGAAGTTAGCCAATCCCAAATAACCAAATGCTGAATGTTTTCTCTGATATAAGGAGGATGATTTATAGTAGGGTTGGGATGGGGAGCCTGAGAGGATTAGATGAATTCTAGATAGGACAGAGGGGTGTGAGGGGAAGGGTAGGACATGGGGATAGAAAAGACAATGGAATGAGATGGACATCATTGCCCTAAGTACATGCATGAAGACATGAATGGTGTGAATATACTTTGTATAAAACCAGAGATATGAAGTTGTGCTCTATATGGGGAATATGAATTGTAATGCATTCTGCTGTCACATATAACAAATTAGAATAAAAGGCGGGGGTGATGCTAGAGATGTAGCTCAGTGGTGAAGTGCTCCTGGGTTCAATCCACAGTTCCAAAAAAAAAAAAAAGCTTTTATTAGCTTCAAATATAAAATAAAATGATTTTTATAAAACTCTTTGTTCCTATTCTCATTTTGTGCCTTCTTCCTATTTATAAAACTCTTTATAAATAATTTCATTTCATATTTATTCTAAACAGCATTTGACATGTTCTGAGAAGTTTGAAATTTGCTTGGCAACAGAAGATTGCCTGAGGTACCTTTTATATTTAATATTAATTTATCATTGTTCTTTGTGCTTCTGAAGATCCAAAGTACTCAGGTTCATTATATTTAGGAAATTCAATGAAACTTATCATTGCATTTTTTTATTCTTAAATCTGGGAAATGATCGTTAATATTGCATTATAGTCTTTAAATTCATAAATACCAATATATTACATACAAAATACTCAGGTGATGTGATTTGCTTAAGTGATACTGTTTGCTGAAATATGATCTACAAGAAAATGTAGACCTAATTTAGTGCACTGGAGTAAGCTGTCTGTTGACTCAGGCTTTGCATTTTCTAGAGATGAGCCAGAGAACAACACAAGAGGAACCATTCATTAACTTACTCCCATAAGATCCTGGGCTTTCAAGTCCTTACTCAATTCAAGTGATGCTGGAACTTCAGACTTAGCAAATGTTTCAATTTATACACACAACACAACTCTTTTTCCTATGCCCTTCATTGCATCTTCTGTGTGATTTTGCTCCTTTTTCTCTTCTCTTGATCCACTTGTTTTTCAGCTGGTACTTTATATTTTTTGTGATCCTTGTTTCTTTTTATACGTATTTCTAATTGTACCACGTTAATTTTATTTCTATCTTATTATAGGAGGGTGGAGGACCATAGGAATATCATCTCTTAGAAAATTGCAGATAATTCTTGAAGACATTCAAGGACTTTTCAACAAATTTGTAAATTAGGTTTGATCACCAATACAGAAATGTTTGTTCCTAGTCTCATTTTGGTGCCTGCTTCTTAATTCCCTGAGACATATGAGTACTTACTCAACAGTGTGATACCATATTATTGTGCTTGCCCTTCAGTTGCTAGAGATGAAAAATCTGTATTTTTACCTGATACCAATGTCCCTACTCTTTTACTAGGTCTGTTTTCCTCTTATCTACTCAAGACATAGCTCCTGAATTTATCCCCACTCTTTTTTCATCATAAATTCTCTATAAATTCCCAGTATTCCTATGATTATTTCTATCTTCATAAAATGAAACTGTCATTTGTTTTATTGGAAAAAATATTCCCTCCCTTAATGCTGTCTCCACTTAACACCTCTCTTTTGGGGCTTCTAATTTATAACAGAATTTACCAAAAGGTTTTCCTAAATTACTTGTGGCTATATTTTTTCCTCACATTTATATTATACTCTGATCAAGGAACTTATATTTCTTGAGGTAGTAAGACTTTGATATTGCTATATCCAGTGATCAAATTTCCTCTCTCATCTTGTTTGACCTTTTGAAAGTAACTCTTTCTTCTTGTGACACTTCTTCACTAAGCTTGCTTGACTCCACATCCAATTCTTTGCTTCTTTCTACTTCACTGGCACCCCTTAACTCAGGATTGTTTTTTGTTTCCCTTCTTTTCTCTGACTTTCCTGATGGAGTGTCCCATGACTCACTTCTATCTTGTCTCTTCCTCTTTTCTTCTTTTCATGTCCTCACCAATTTCCTCAGTAATTTCATCTATTCCCATGGCTTTAAATGTTACCTGCATAGGCACATATCCTAAATTCTAATCTACATTTCAGGTTTCTCCTCTGAACCCCAGACTCACATATCCCACGGATAACTCTGGACATTATTTAATCGACATTAAGTCAACATGCTAGATGGAATATGTTCAACAAGGATTTTCGTTTTTCTGTAGAACATGTCTCTTTCCAATCTTCCTAATACCACTGAATAACAACTCTATGGTTTATGCTCCATACCTCAAATTCCACTTGATCTCTATGCTTCCAATACTGTTGGAAGGCTTCTACCTTCAAAATACACCTAAATTTGACCACAAATTGATGCCCTATCACCTTGGAGAGTGCCAGTACCACCTCCCAATAAGACCACTGCATTGTGTTAACTGATTTCTTGATTCTTTAGACAGTACCTTGCTCCTCTTCTGCCTATGAACAACAGTATAGCCTGAGTAATGTGACTTAATTATAAATTAAATTATGTCATTACTTTAAAAAAAATTCTCCAGAATCTTCCCATTACACTTAATGAAAATCCCCAAATCCTGACATCAATTCTTAGAAGTTTGCATAGTTCGGTTCCATTTATGTCCTGTCACTCATCCTCTCTCACTCTAGCTCAACCACACGTTGCTCTTTGCTGTTCCTTTAATATGTCAGGCATACACCTGTCTCAGAGCATTTATATTTGAATCTCCTTCGTTTGTGATCTCATTCAGAGACAGGTTCTTTTACAAGAAGTCCTGCCCATCATCTTTTAAAGAAAATTGAAATCAGAGGAAAACATCAGCTCTCCTGAATCCCTTTTCTTCAGCTTTAATTTTCCATGGAGCTTGTTTTTCTATCTACAAATCCATCATCTATATACCTGTCTGTTGCTTGCTTGCTTATTTATTTATTTACTTGTTTATTTATTTATTACCCCTCCCTGCTATGGTGGTAGCCCTGTGGGAAGAGAAAAATAAGATAAAATCTTATTGTTTTCCTTAGTATACTAACCTCCAGATCTTAGATCCGTGCCAAACACATAGTAAGATTTTAAGAAATATTGGTTGAATGAACATAAAAATGATGGGTTCATCAGAGAATAATAAAACAACATAAGAAATTCAAGGATCTAGTTTTATCTTAAATGTTTTCCTTAAACTTCCTGAAAAACTGAAGTTCTGGTATTGTTTGGGTATCCTGTTTTACTGATGGAGAAGGGAAAAATAGTGGGAAATAATATAAAAAACATTTGACAAAATGTGTTTTGTATTTTTTAAATTAAAAATAGAAAACCAAAGCCTAAGCATTTGAAAGAAAAAATATCACTTTTATTAAAGAAAGCACTAGAATACTTTAGAATTCTACAAAATTATCTTCAATCGATCAATAAATCACTCAATGATTAGTGGTTATAATGAATTCAGATTAGAAAAGAAAACTCCCTACTTTCTCACCTGTTAAGTTCTGCCTCTGTTTTCTCACTGCCTGCTATTTGCAATATAAAAAAAAATTCTTTTCTTGTCCACTTTCCTGAGTGTTTTGATGATGGTGACTCCCTGCCCACCATCCTGCCATCACCAATACCTGGCAGGCCATCACTTTTAAAGTGCATACTGCCTATAGGGACTTCTCTTTGGTCAGGGATCATTTTGGTCAGTGGGGAGCAAACCATTTCTTAAAATCTGGATATATTGTCCTCTTTAGATCTCCTCAGTAAGTACTGTTGAAGTTTGGAAGCACTGATAGTGCCTGGTCACTATTGACAGTGCAACATGCCATAAACTAAATAGTGTTGTGTAAAGCATTACAATTAAATGGGAAGCATCATGACAAACTCTATTTGGATGTAGATTTTATACCAAAAAAAAAATGCAAAACTCATTTTATGCTTTCCATCAACAACTCCCAGGAAAAGGTAAAATTTTGCTTTATATTCTTTCCTTTACATGTGTTAGGCATGAAATAGTTTTAGACTGAATATCTGTAAGTTTAGTAAAATGAAAGAAAACCATGCTATATGTTTCTAAGGACAACATATACATTTGTACACATGGGTATGTTCATCCTGTTCTTCAATGTGTTTTAAAAATCATTGTTCATATATCCTATACATACAAGTGCTGGGGGGTTCTGGGGAGGTGTGTATGTTGATTTCTTAGTCAGGTTGTAGGCTACTTAGAGATATACTATATCACATTTTCTGTCATTGTACTTTCTTCATCTTAAAGACCATTGTGGTTCTTTGATATGCATTGTCACATCTGATTTTTGCATTAAAATATGCCCTTTTCTCCCTCTAATTAAAAAACTACCTTCATGTTAAAAAAAAAAGAGCATAGACTATCCAACTCATATGGAAAGTGTCACCATTAGTAAGCCATGTTTCTCTTTAAACAAAATATACTGCAAAAGAAATTAAAGGATTTAGGAGTTTATGGAAGGAGGCCATAAGCTGAGTTTGGCAAATCTGACACACACAGACATAAAATATATGCTCTTCAAATTTTAATATAATGTTTTACCATTGTCATCTTCAAAGAAAAGTATTTTTGTAGAGAAAAAAAATAAGAGTTGGAGATAAGTCAAATCAATCTCAGTCCTCTGACGTAATTGTAGCTAGTTATATGAGGAATAGATCAACTTCTACATCTCTCCACCACAAAACCCTTGGATTTTACTTCTCTTAATTTGTCACTACTTTTAAATTATATTGAGACATCTGTTTCTGTAATTTCTTCCAATATGTCAGTCTATTATACTGACATTTTAATCATTTTGCCTGATCACCTAGATAAATATTTTTATGTATAATTTATTTTTTCTTAGTAATGTTGAGAATCCCAATCCATAAATATATGAGTCCTCTTTGTTTAAAATAAATTTTAAAATTTTCTATAAAGATCTTATACTTCTTTTTTATATTATTTTAAGTCAATGCAAAATACTTTGTATTTATCAGTCTATTACATTTTATCATCTTCCTGTGAAGTTTCCAATCCTGAACCAAGACTATTCTCTCTTTGACTCTATACTATGTTGCTAAACTCCCATGTAGTTACAAAAATCTGTGCTAATGAAAGTATTTCAAACTCAGCAATATGCAAGCTTCTTTGCCTGGTTAAGTCTCACTCTTTCTTTCATAGAAGCTACCTCAATTACTGTCTCCTCTCTCATATTCTATTACTCATTCTATTTCATTTCTTAATACATAATTAGGTTCATGTTTAAATGATGACAGGTGGCCCCTGGATCTGTTCTTTCCATGCTACTCCATCTGTACATCTATAAGAATTGATGTGTTTGATGGTGCCCATTACTTCTCCAACTTCCTATTATAGTGAGTGAAGTGTGTTTTTCCTTTCATCTGTACTTTGAATCCTAAACATTTGACAACCTTATTTACATATAATAGTCCATATATTTTAGCATCATTTCCTTTTACTACATCAATTATTTTGGTTTAGATAATAAATTATAGGCCTACCATAAATTATCTCTATTCTTTTTTTTGGGGGGGGGTTGTTTACTGGGGATTGAACTCAGGGGCCCTTGACCACTAAGCCACATCCCAAGTCCTGTTTTGTATTTTACTTAGAAACAGGGTCTCACTGAGTTGCTTAGTGCCTTGCTTTTGCTGAGGCTAGCTTTGAACTTGTGATCTGCCTGCCATAGCCTCTTGAGGCACTGGGATTACAGAAATGAGCCTCTTTGCCTGGCCGAATTATCTCTATTCTAATGAAAATGAATGGAAAGCAGTTTTTGTCTTTGCTTCTCTGGACATTTTTTAGACCATTTAGCAAAATTCAAATTCTTCCTTCTTGAATCACTTTCATCTTTTTAAAAAATAAATTAATTAAGTAATGTGTTGTACATGACAGCAGATCACATTTCAATTTATAGTACACATATAGAGCGCAATTTTTCATTTCTCTGGTTGTACACAAAGTAGAGTCACACCATTCGTGTCTTCATACATGTACTTAGGGTAATGATGTTCATCTCATTCCACCATCTTTCCTACCCCCACACCCCTTTCCTTCCCTCCAGAATCACTTCCATTTTTTAGCACGTATGACAAAGCTTTCTTCTGAGATTTCCTTTGCCATTCTTACTCTTTTACTGACTCATGATCTATATCAGGTAACTTGGTTTTTCTTCAGGACTTCATGTTCTCCTTTTTTCTCTTCTAAAATTACACACTGTCTCAGACAAGTATTATTCAGTTTCACATCTTCTGTTGTCCTCTTCATTCTGATGACTCTATCCGTAATTGGTTCAAGACTACAGATCTTATCAAGCTTCCTACTGATGTCTCTATCAGCATGCTCTGGTGTTACTCAAATTCAACACTTCACATATTACATGCAGCATTTGCCTCACCCAATACTTTGCCTTCTGTGTTAGCATTCTGATGCTGTGTTAACATATTTGAAAAAATCAAATATTTTGGTAGATGGAAAGGTTAATTTCGATTTTCAAACAATTGAAGGTGGGAAGGTTAATTTTGATTCACAGTTTCAGTTTTGGTCCATGACTGGCTGGCTGTGTGTCAAGAAAAAACATCATGGCAGGGAATGCCTGGCAGAAGAGGTGGGGTAGACAGAGGGGAGAGGGGCCAGGATGCCAATATCCCCTTAAGAGGCACACCCCAAATACCCAAACTTTCTTCTGTTAGGGGACAGACAGATGTGAATGGTGGGAACAGAACACAAGTTAATGGGAGTAATTCTATAAAATGGGTCCACCCTGCTGACCCTCTCATGCTTTCTTTTTCAAGAAGCTGTTTACTTGAAGCCCTGCTTGAACTAAGTAGATGGGATGTGTCACATTCCTTAGCAAACTACCTATTAACTGCAGGAGAAATGCATGTGGGCCCAAAATTATGTTGATGTGATGAACCCAAGTTATTCCGAAAGAGGAGACTTTTGTAACCAGATCCTGAAATTTTGGAAGATGAGGATAGTTTCTCCTTACCATAAAACCTGTAAGAATGTATAGTTAAGAATCCAATTAAAACCAGTCAGCATGGTCCAAGGTGACCTAGAGTTGCCATAGCACTGGGGACTTGAAAGTCTGATGTCATCCTGCTGTCAGTCAAAAGCCAAGAGTTGGACCTAGGTGGGGCTTTCTAGAAACTTCTTTGTGATCCCCAATAAAACTGGAGAGCAAGAGAGGCATGGTGTTCCTCTCTTCTCTGAGAGAACCTACTGTATCCCTTGAGAGTGCCCCTTTCTCTTTCCCTATCCCTTCAATAAAACTCATGACTGTTACTCTCAGCAACATGTCTGAAATCTTTGTGATTTGATTAAGCATCATTGCTTGAAAGGGGGTCTTCTCATTGCCTCAGTTATTTCAGAAGGCACCAGGTCTGTATCACTTCCACTAGGCCTTATTTCCTAAAACCCCACCACCAACCCAGTAGTGCCAACAGGGTGTCAACCAAGCTTTCAACGCATGGCCTTTTCAGGACATTTAAGATTCCAAACTACTCCTGTATTCAAACAGATTGTTATAAACCCAAGAGATCATTCTACTTCAAGTTACCTCCATGTCTAAATACTTTCTTATATTGAATTAGTTTTATTTTATTAATTTTCCCCCAGTTCACTTGATATGCTGCTCTTCCTTTTCTACAAGCAAGTTAATAGCAGATTTGCTCATTTACCAAAGTTGCCCTTATGTTTATTGAATATAGTTTTAATCCTTAAATAAATACTGAAGTTTTTAAGTTTAAAAATAAAATATATCTCTGAACTGTTTTGATGGTTCCAACCATTTTTAAAACATAAGCTCTATTGTTATTTTCCTAAATTTAAAGCTACCCATGTATGTAAACAGCCATATAAACCTATCCCAATTTCTTCTTTATGCAGAGAGAAAAACTGGGAACTAAATAGTTCAGTAATTATTTATCTAACATTAGATAAATTGGGAGTTTTTTTGTAGGATTTGGCCTAACCATATGTATTATGTTCTTTTTAAGCTATAGATAGCTACTTGCCTAATATAATAAATTATTTTGTTACCAAAGTAAATATTAGAAATGTTTTTAAAGGAAAACATTTATGTTAGACAAAAATTCCAGGAAATTTGTGATTTATCTCTGGTTAGATATTAATAGACAAAAATTTGGTCACTTTTATGTGCAATGGCAATTTTTTGTATGTGTTGAAAAAGGAAGTAGGGATATACCTGTAACTTTACTGTAATAAGTTTTAATATGGTATTAACCAAGAAAATACGAGTTTACATTTAGGTGGAGATTTCCATCCAGTGAACACTCCAGTTTCTGAGCTGTCACAACTCTCACTTTCTAGGTTAAGCCAACAAAGGTTCAGGTCATCCTTTCAGGCCTTACTTATCACATCTGAAGATCTCATGGAGTACCATGCTTTCTCTCTAAGTTCCATTCAACCATGAACTTCTCACGAATGTTTTCTTACTGCAATGAAGACTCCAATATGACTCTAGGGAAGTGACAGTGAGCCTGGATCTCCACTGTATTTTAATTATGTATATTTCTACAGCATTACTTGTGCTATTAAATTATTTTATTATGTCTTAAGCATATTTTCTCTTCTTTATCTTATGAAACACATATTTACTACTTGGAGTAATTTTGTGTAATGCACTAAATGTTATTTTACTTTGTAATTTCCTCAACCAGACACTTATGAGTTGAGATTGTGTGCTTGATTTGCAAGCTATTGATACTTAACATTTAAATTTTGTTTTACTGGCTGCATTTTGGAGGATGCCAATAAAGAATTTGGCTGACAAAGTTTCAGCCAAAAAAACCCTTGTGTCCTCACTAAGATTATGTGCAAGCTGTTGCTTAGATACCTTATTTACTTCTAAGACATAAAAATTCCTATCATTTAAATAAATTTTACATATAAAGTAGATTCAATAGAACTCAGTCTTTTCAGTATAGATTTCTTTTGAGACTTTTTTCTCCTCCGTATGTGTATCCTGTATTTAAGTTGATTTAAATTTAGAATAAAAACATCAAGTGTTGGGACATTAAAAATGATGAACAGACATAGGAAAATGACATGAGAGTAGTACAAACCATATAAAATCTTTAAAAAAATGCACCAGAACTTTCAAAATTAGTGATTTTAATAACATAATACTAGTTGCCTTGACATGCATGGCCGTTAATTCAGGTTCCTGGAATGGGTAGTGAGGGGATGAAGAAAAGAAAAACAAACATGAATAGAGAAAAAGCCAGGTCCCAGTGGTTCACTGGCAACACATGACCCACAACAAGCTCAGCATGTTTATTATATAGCCATAAACATCTAAAGGATTTATAGTGAGAAAATGTCTTCTAAGTAAGCAGGGCCAAGGCCACGAACATGAGCACCCCAATTATGATTCTCAGTTTGTGCCCTAACTTTCTACCCCTGAGCATCTGGCATCTGGACCTCCAAGGTCAAGAAATGAATAGCTGCATGGCTGGCACAGACCCTCCTACTGAACAGGACATCACCATAGCAACTGGGCAGTCCAAGATCCACAAGTCACAGCTCGGACAACTAGGGGCACTTGCAGTTTGTTAAAAATCACATTTACAATTTCTAAGCTTTATATTTTCATTTACAACTCCTTAGACAATCTCCCTTGGTGTTTCTAGAATGACCAAGTAATTTTAAATTATATTCCTCAAAGTTTTCCTCTCTTTTTCCATATTTTTTAACATTGGTCTTATGCCTTATATATACACTCAGACACGAAATTTACAAAGAATCTTGACTGCTTCCATTTTCTGTAACATCCAACCAGTTACCAGATTCTACACATTTTTTTTCACATTCTGAAAGAATATTCATTTAGCAAATGATTTGAATATCTTCTTTGAGGCAATATTGGCCAAGTTTCTCAGAAATAGTAGTGAATAAACAGACAAAAATTATTTCCTTAAAGAGCTTATGTGCAGTTGAGGAAGAGAGTCATAAAAGCAAAATAAAACCAAAACCCAATAAAATAAAATAGATAACATGTTAGATTGTGATACATGTTATGGACAAAAACATAGGCCAGTTAAAGATGGGAGTTGTGGTGGGGCTTACAATTTTAACCAGTATGGACAGAGAAAGATTCACAAAGTTAAGTGGGTTTGAGCAAAATCAGTAGAAGGTAAGAGATTGCAAAAATTTTACCTAGAAACAGAACTCTAGAATGAGAAAATACCACTACAATATTTTAAGGTGTGAACAGGCTTTGATTTTTGAGTAACAGTGGAAATAACTGTGATTACCCGAAACGAAAAATGGCGAAATGTGCAGAAGGATCAACAGAAACAGAAGAATACAAATGGTGTCAGGTTCTTAGTACTTAGGAACAAGGCAAAAACCATTGGAGGTTTTATAGGAAAGTAGTGACATGTTGAGTAGAAACTATAAGGAACAAAGGCAAAAACAAAAGGACTAATGAACAAACCTGTTTTGGTTTATGTGTGAGATAATGCAAGAAAGTTTACAGGTGAAGTGGTTAGGTTGTGAGAGCCTTAACCTTATCAGTGCATTAATCCATTCAAATGGATTAACTGGGCAGGTTGGATTTGGCTGGAGGTGGTAGGTTACTGGTGCACCTTTGGAGTCTACATTTTGTCTCTGATGAGCAGAGCAGTCTCTCTCAGCTTCCTGGTGCCATGTCCTGAGCTGCTTTATTCCTCCACATCCTTCTGCACTGAAGTTCTGCTTCATCTTGGGCACAGAGCAATGGAGTAGGTGACCTATGTACTGAGACCACTGAAACTGTGAGTGCCAAATAAACTTTCCACCCTGTAAACTTGTCATGGCTTTTAGTCACAGTGGTGAAAAAGCTGACTAAAATAAGACCAGAAGCTGCTCATAGATGATAGGGGTTTAGAGCAAGCTGGTAGAAGTCAAATTGGTAAGAAATGCTGGAATCAAAATATACCGACCAGTCATTCACTGCATAACAACATTTCAGCCAAGAATGGAGCAAATATTTGACAGTGGTCCCATAATATTATAATCAAGCTGAAAATTCCCATCACCTAGTGGCATCATAGCCATCATAATGTCATAGCACGGCGAGTTACTGTTACATGCTCATGGGGTTTGCATAAGCAAACCCCCTGCATTGCCAGTTGTATAACAGTGAAGCATATACAATTATGCACAATACTTGATAATGACAATAAATGACTGTTTCTGGTCTGTACAATGACTATACTACACATTCTAAGAGAAATTAAGTAGTACGCATTTCTAGGTTGTTTCATTGGTTCATTTGGTGACTGCTTAGGGAACCAGGTGTCATAACTCGGCATGTGGAAGGCATATATTCTTCATGCTAATATACATTTGTTTCAATATCAGGTCCACAGACATCCATTTGTATGCTAATATACATTTGTTTCAATATCAGGTCCCTATGAGATGTTACAGAAAAAAAAATCCTACATAAAAATGTCTAGCTTATGACACATAAAATGGTAGAGCATCTCCTGCTAATGTCCTTGAAAACTGCCTTTTAGAAAGGATAGCAGGAGTGATCAAAGCTTGCTATTAAGACATAAATTAGTTTTACATTCAGGGAAAAAAGCTGCAACTTGAAAAATCATATACAGATTTCAACATATCAAACTAGGCAGACAGTAGGTTACATATCTAAGCCTTTGTGACAACTTCATCAAAATACCATGAAATAAACTTGACATTAAATATTTAGGTGAGACATTTTTTGGAAGAAAATAGCTTAGTACTCTCATAAAGGCAGTGGGAACAAATAATTCCCACATATTTACTTATAAAACCATTATACATGCCATCCTAGAGTAAGAAAGCACCAGACAAACACCTCTGTGCTCAAGTCAAAATAAATTTTTCAGTTCAACAATAGCATATTCATGAGTGGGATTTCTTTTTACTGACAACTCTTTCTATGGCCTTTCTTTCAGACAAGTCAGGAGAATAACTCCTATTTTTCTTTTGAGTCCCAATTTAACCCACTCTTCACTCCATGGCATACTTTTCAGTTCTCCTATGCGTATAATTTCCCTTGCACCCCCAATTCCTCTGTTGAAGCACATATTGTTTTCTATGATTAATACGAGTTTCCTTGTCCTTCCTGGAGTTCTGAGTTCAGTGTCTGACAACTGCTGCATATGCACTGAGGAAGTCACATTGATGATTACAGGTCCTCCATGATAGAGCCCTGTCTACCTGCTGTCCTGTTAGTTTTTCATTCCTCCAGCCTAGCGGGCTAGCCCCCCTGGCTTCTCCAATTGTGTATTAACTGCTTCAAATCCTTGACGTTGGTTTTATTGCCTTTCTCCTCTTCCCCAGTTACTTTTTCAGAGCTTATTTTATCCTCATGTCTCACCAAAATAATTGATCATGCCACAGACTTCCATTTGTGTTCATCATTGATGGTTATAGGTCCAGAGCTTCAAACAATGTTCAAGGAATAGTTAAACAAAAGAATAAATGAATGAATGAAAATATGAACACAAAAATATAAGATTTTTCTCTTGCTAATGTCCCTGAAGATTGTATAGTTTAATATGCAATAATATATTTAAGAAATAATTTTGTTGTGTTTATGTACCAGATCCTTTTCTTGGTATGAAATAGTATTAATCTTCTGAAGTTATTTGGAGATAGATAACATTTAAATTTTAAGCAGCAGAATTAATTCTGAAGAAGAATATGTAAATAATTAAAGCACAGATAATAATGTGGCAGCCAAGGTTCAGTCTCATGTTTGACTTGACCACCTACTCTGCTCTCTTTACACAATATATTTTAATGGTTACCGAGTACTTGATATAACACAGAGTCAAATTTTGAGGATGAGATTTAGATGTGATTTAATCACCTGCAAATGAGTATCACTCAGTGAGAAATGGTATTTAAAAAGGAAAATTCAAACTGTCAAACTTAAATTCTAATTAATGGGCTTGCCAAAATTCTTCATCCAAACATAACCAGTTAACATGGAATATTAGTGAAGCACGTCATTATTAGCCTTAACAGGTAAAACAGTGTTATCTGTCTTTATGAATATATGCTGTGTTATTTTCAAATTTGGTTTAATAATAGCTCAGTTAAAAAAAGACAGATACTTAGGAAAAATACTTAATCTTGCAATTTTCTTGGTTAACGTTTAATATGTTAAAAATATGAAATAAGTGGATGATGGTCTTCTCAAAGTATCTATATGATTAGTGAACCTATAAACATTTGAGTTTGAAATATCAACGTTGTGTCATTTGCTTGGTAAAAACTAAGACGATAAATGCCACAAATTAGTGTAATGATAAATTACTATATAAATTTTATTTTGTAATTTTATATGAAAAATACATTAAACTGCTACAGGTTTTTCAGAAATGCTAAGTTGATCAGTAAGGTTTTCCAGTGTAAAAAAGACATCCACCTGAATTAAAATGAGTTAATAATCGACCAAGGAATAAAACAGGTACATTTCAATTTGTCACTAAAATCCCATCTGAGGGTTCTCAACATCCATTCGGAAAACTTCTTCAAACACAGGGAAAATAATTAAATACATAGAAGCTCAAGGAGCTTTTGTATATAATCAAAATTTCCAAATGTTCCCAATGTTTCCAGTTAAGTTGTTCATATTTTATGAAGGTTGATTTATTCCATTATCAATATTACCTGTCCATCACCATTCCATAATCCACTACCATGGGAGAAGAGCCTTTTATGTCAGTTAATATTTTCTACTTAAACCATTGCAGAGGATGAAACCCTGAAATGTGACTACCTTTTAGGAAACAAACCAAATTTCACTTTCTTTCTGAGATATTTATTTTTCAGAGCACACAGTCCAAAGCACACCAGACTAAATTATACTTCAAGATTGTAAGAATGCTCCAAGTGGGTGATTTACTTTCCAGAATCACAGTCCACATCTACTCTTGAGTATTGGTTACTATCAGCAAACAGAAGGAGCCAAAGATCCTCCCTCATAAGAACTCAATCTCTAAACACTGGTGGTAGAAAATAGTCACATTGGTAACACTAACACAATTTGAGATGTGAAGTGAAAAAAATTAACAATTATCTCCCAATTTAAATCAGAAGTCTGTCACCTGATAATGAAATTCTCAATTGTTGGAATTTGGAGCAGAAAAAAATTCTTTCTCAATTCCCAGTATCTAAAAATGTATCATGCCAGTTTATTGTAGAAAGAGGAAACTATGCACCCCATTTTATTCTCTTTTCTTAGAACACATTACATTAGGTAATTATTTATCTTGATTATTATGAAGAAAAAAGAAAAAAGCAAATTTTTTTAAACAAACCAAAAGTTTTGTTTCCACATAAGTAAATTAAAAAACTACCCTGGAATAGCCAATAGCTCAAAGATAATTGTTGAAAATACATTATGCGATGAAATATATAGTTACTTGTATTTATTGCTTAATATTTCTTACACTTAAATCCTGACAATGGCCACCTGCATACAAAAAGCCCTGATAACTACAACAGAAAATAAACTTCATAAGTATGATTATAGAGTTGTTGGAAACTGTTGAAACATAAACCTCATCCTCTCTTTTTTATTTCTAAGTAAATCTGACACTGATCACATTTTTTTTCTATAAAACCTTGTTCTTTTTTAGAACTATTAATGCTATGACATATGTACCCCAGAGTATAACCAAGACAGAGAAGAAAGTAAAGATCCTCCGTAGATTTAATGAATTGGGTGAGATTTTAGTTTTGCCACAGCAAGATTAGTCCATTCAATCACTGAAACTATAATTTGTATATAAATTTTTAATTCACTTTTTCTTAGCACACATGATTTCAGGTCATTAGGGTTTTATTATTGAATTCATCAATATCTCACAATACAGAATTATGTCCAAAGAAATAGGACTGAAGAAAGAAATTTGGAAACACTGGTGAAGTGTCATGAATCTAGTCATTAGGGTCAAGCTCCGTGGAAAACATAATGTTTTCTCTTATATATGCAGCAGCTAGACTAAAATAAGGGAAGAAAAGTGCAGGAGAGAGTCCAAGAAATAGAAGGGAGATCAGTGGAACAGAGGAAGTGGATAGAGGGAAAGGGAAGAGGGGTCAGAAAAGGGAGGAACTGATAAAGTTATGCTATGTACATATGAGTAATCCATAGTGAATTCCACATTTATGTATATCAAAGAAAGGTTCAAGAAATGACCAAGGCATAGAAGAATTGACCAACATGTGGTTCTTTTTACCACCACCCCTTTTTCTCTCTCTTTCTACAGAAATGCTATTAAAAGTTGTATAAGTTCTACTTAAAAATCTTTCAGGCAGTTGGAGTTATTACTACAATGTCGTAATTCCCTAGTTTGTATAGACAAATCCTTGCCACACCATGTTTAATAACATTAGCATGTCCAGCAGGAAGTGCCATAAGAATTAAATACTGTATTGCACAGCTGCAACCCAAAATGTTGCTGATCAGATTAAAGCCTTGTATAAATCAAATTTATGAAATTATTTAGAGAGGAAAGTGTAAAATTCCATATAAAGTCTCCCACTTGCTCTCAGAATTCTTTTCCTGGTGGATAAGATTCTTTTGAATCTTTTTAAAATGTCTGACTGTTCTCAGGCATTTTCTGTTTTTTCTTTTCTAAGAACTTTTGATAAAACTTTTTAAATGTTTTTATCAGAGTATTACAGCTATACATAATAGTTTCACTCTAACATAATAATTCATGCATAGAATATAATTTGCTTTGTGTCAGTCCTTAGTACTTCCTCTTTCCTTCTCCTTTTCCCTCCCCATTTTTCTTCTTCTACTGGTTTCCTTCTACTAATTCATTATTTTTAATTGGTGCTTTATAGATATACATAAAGGTGAAATTCACTATGGAATCCGCATATGTACATAGCATAATTTTATCAGTTACTCCTTTTTCTGATCCCTCTTCCCTCTCCCTCTATCCCCTTCCTCTGTTCTACTGATCTCCCTTCTATTTCTTGGACTCCCTCCAGCACTTTTCTTTCCTTATTTTAATCTAGCTGCTGCATATAAGAGAAAACATTGTTTTCCACGGAGCTTGACCCTAATGACTAGATTCATGACACTTCACCAGTGTTTCCAAAGCTTTCACTGATAAAGAATAACTCCGCTTTCTCCTTTGTTTTATTATTGGACACACAATTGATCAACTGCACTAACAATACTTAATTCACAAAATATCCAGTTTGGCAAGCTTTCGACCATAGCATGCACATTTAAACAATTAGATTAGATTAGACTAGAATAAATTAGGTTACATTACATTAGATTGTTTCTTATTTGCATTATTTTCCAAAGAAGTTTATCAATTTTATTTGTGATTGATTTGATCTCTGCACATATGAGAGTATTTATTTGGGGACTTCTTATTTCAACTCAGAAATGTAGAGAGCTGGGCAAATGTTATTACCCATCCAATAATAAAAACCCTGAGTATGTTCCAATGTAAAAGCAAGCAACTGATCTAAAATTAAAAGTCAGAGTCATGCACTGGCAGGTTAAGACAGATCCCAAACAATTGTTTTCTTGAGGAAGATGTCCCTGGACACCATAGAAGATAGTAGAAGAATAAATTGTTGAAGGCTGAATGTGTACTAACATGAAAGTGGGGCTTCTATAGGGAGCCACTGATGTTTGGGGCTCCACACTTTCTCAGACTTTTCCTCCAGAAAATCCAACAACACTTCCTGGAGGGATTCAGAGAGATTGTGATGGCTCAATAAGAAGAATCTCAGCCATTATTAAAATTTACATACATCTTTTGGCCCCATCTTCCTTATAGAAAAAAGACTTAATCTGTATGAGGAAGGACATTGAGGCCAGTACTCTGCAGGACTACCCAAGACATTCAGATAATTCCAAAGAGGACAAATAACAAAAAAGGAAAAGCCTATACCTACACAAAGCATGTGCAAACGGTGGAAAACCACAGATAAAGTGAAAATCTTGCAAGCAGCTGGGGAATGGCGGGGATTATGTCCTTAAATGGGAAAGGAAAAAATCACAGCACACTTTCATCAGCAACCATGTAAGCCATACAGTAATAAAATACCATCTTTAAATTGTTGAAAGAAATTTACATCATGCAAAAGCAACCTTCAAAAGTAGGGGGCGGAAAAGAGAGAATATCTCAGGCAAATACTAACCAAGGAAATTTACTGAAAAAAATTTTTGATAGTTTTGTCCTTTGTCTTTGAGAAAGTTGGCCATTTTGTTTATTGTATTAAGAGGAGAGAAACTAATTTGAAAATGTGAGAAAAATATCTTATAATATTTAATATATGCATGTTCTCTACCTTTGTGATTAATATACTTAGTGTATGGGATCAATTAGAATTCAGAGTCCAAATAAGATTTACATCATCTACTAATGTTGGAACTAGTTTGGCTACTTGGAATGCAGAAAAATCATAAACACTATACACTTATCCCAATTTAGGCCTCACCTAAAAATATTAATTAACCACTGTGAAATACTTTGGGACACTTTTGAATGATCAAAGTATAGAGGCAGCATGAGATGTTCCTAGATACGATAAGATGTCAATCAATATGTCATTAGTTATTTTGATGTTTTCTGGATTTCAGCTTTTATTTTATATAGGTTTGGGGTTGTGATTAATGTCTTTAATAATTATAGATTCTTCAGATTTTTTCCTATAAATTCTTAAATCCAGTTTAATTTGTATATTTAAGGAATTTATTTTCTTTTGAATTTTCAAGTTTAGCATACTATTATTCATAACAAATTTTCACAAAATATTTTATTTCTCTGGGTTTTCAGTGATGTCATCTTTTCAGATCTGATTAATTACATGTGGGAATGTAACATCCTCTTTCTCTGTCCCCAGCTTTATCTTTTTTCACTTGTCTCATTTTGGAATTTCTCAATTTCATTAGACTTTTAAAAGAATCAACTCATGATTTTCTTGAACTTTTTTGTATTTTTTCCTCTATATTAATTCCTTATCCTTTAAAAAAATTAACCATATTTTCATTGAATTTAATTTGAAGATTAAAACGCCTCTTGTGATGTTTTCTTGTTTTTCAAATATATGCATGTAAGGGTACACATTCCACTGAAGCCTGTGGTTAGCTGTGTTCTATAAGTTTTACTGTATATTCACAGACATATTTTCTATTATCTTTGTGATTTTTCTTTTGCCCAGTGAATTATTATGATAGTCTTCATAATTTCTTAACCCTAGAATATTTTCTTTTGGTTATCGACCTTTAACTTAAGGAATATGGTCACAAACTATATTCAACATGGTTTCAATCCCTTGAATTGTTGTGAGACCAACTCAATAAAGAATAGTAGGGTCATGTTAAAGAATTCCATTACTACCTAAAAACACTGTATAGTCTATAATTATTGGGCACTTTATTCTAACCTATGGAATAGGTTGATTTTGCTAAACTTATTCATTTTTCTCTCTCTTTACATTATTATTTGTTCTATAATTTAGCAGACAAGATTTTTCTCCTAAATTCTCCTATTATGACAATGGATTCGTTTGTTTTTCTTTTCATTTCTTTCAGTTTTTATTTCATGTATCTTCTTTCTATGCTTTTTTACGCATGTACGTTTACAATTGTCAAAACTTCCTGTTTATTTTTACTTTTTATTATAATCGACTTTATTTCTTATAATTCTTTTAACTTCAGAGCATACTTGTCTGATATTAATAAAAGGTCATTAGCTCTCCATGTTTATAAAAATTATATCCATTTTCATATTTACTTGCAAATTGCATGTAGATAGCATAGAATTGCATTTGCTGACACCAAACCTGATGTTTATGTTTAATTGAACCATATATTCCCTTTCCCTTGTCATCATTGTGTATGTAATTAAATCTGACAAGTTACTATTGTTTCTACATCTTTCACCCTTTTCTCTTTTATAATTCTTTTCTCATCTTCTTTTGGAATTAGGATTTTTTTGTTAAAGCATTGAGTATTACCTTCTATTTTCTTGAATGTCATATACCTTCTATACTTTTTTTCTAGAATGTGTCATCCTTGAGGTGACAATAGGAATCCTTGAACTATCAATTCTAGTAATTTACCTGTGGATCACTGTAGGTATTCTGACCATGGAAATAGGGAAGCATTCCGGTTAGCAAACTCCTGGTGGGGTGGATGGGGGACATTGTGCAGGTCCCCTCCAGGTCCCAGAACCCAATACTGCTCGCCTGAAGACTCACAGGGTGTCATTGGCCCTTCATAGCCACCACACACAAATCATGGAAGTCTGTTAGAGCCTGAGAAATTGCTCCTGCCACCAAGAAAGGCTGAAGAAAACAGGACCTCTGGTTTGGGCACCCTCAGAATTTCCTTCCTCTGCTCAGCCAGAATTGCCTTCACTTAAAGCAAAGGTGCCTGGCCCCCAGGGGCTGGCATCGCTGTGCTGGGAATAGCCACCTGAACTCCCAGGGCAGGAGGATGGGGTCTTGAGTCATGTCCTGGGATTACAAGCCCTGTCTAGGCCGCTCCAGCTGTGTGATATTAGGAAGGTAACTTCCATGTTTTAAAAATGCAAACAAAGTAAGATCGGTAACTATCTTAAAGTCAGAGTTTGCACTGAGGATTAAATGTAGTGTTGATTTGAGGTAGATAGCACCATGTTTGGTATTAACAACTTTAATTAAAAGCTAGGTATTAGGATAAAAGCTTAATGTGAAATAAAGGACTAATTTTCAGTGTAAATATGAATTCTGTTATTTCAAACTGACTTTGTGTTTATATTGGAAATTAGTCCTGTATTTCACATTAATTTTCCTCATTATACTTTCTCTAGACTTTGGTATGTTTCTTCTTCTTTCTCTCATGTGCACCATTATTGCCTAGTGATTGCTGTTCAAACTATCCTTTAAAATTACATATTGACCATTGACATCATTGTTGAGTATTCCATGTGTATTTAAACTTAGCAAATTTACCAGTGATTTCAACAAAATTGCCTTTGCCTAATTACTTCATATAAAGAGTAACATACATTTTTCTATTTATCTCTATTCACAGTTGATCAGAGAAAATATTTTTTTTTAATTTTAATTTCAAAATTCCTTTTCATATAATGCATCAGATATATGGATTATTGGGGAACATCTTAGACATAAGGGTAATTTTTGCTTGACATGAATAAAAATTCCATATCACTAGAAGCAATTTTGTATAATGACTGGTAAAGCATTTTATTTTATTTTTTTCAATATTAATGACTTAATAGAAAAAGTTCAATACTTTTTTTATCTTATCCCCACACTATATCTATGGCTAAAAGGAAGAGGCTCAATAGTATTCCACACTCTTTTCAAAAAAACTGTTTCCTGGGTTTAAATATTATGCTTTCATGTGCATTTTAAATTAAAGAAGGTGTTTTAGTCAATTTTTCCTAATTGGGACCAAAAGATCTGAAAACAACAACATAGAGGAGAAAAATTTAATTGGAGCTCACAGAGTGATCTCAGTTAGGACCACTGATTCCATTGGTCTGGTCCCCAGTTGGGACAGAACATCATGGTGGAAGGGTGTAGTGGAAGACAGTAGCTCAGGTCATGGTAATCAAGAAGTAGAGAGAGAGCTCCATCCATAAGGGACAAAATATAAACCCCAAAATGATGTCCCAGTGACTTACTTCCTCCAGTTTATAGTTAGTTACCACCCAGTTAATTCATATCAGTGGATTAATCCATTATTTAAGTTATACCTCTCATAATCCAATCATTTCACCTCTGAACACTCTTGCATTATCTCACATATGATCTTTTGGGAGATACTACTTATCCAAACCATAACAGAAGGTATTTGTGTGATACCCAAGAATGTCAAAATAATTATTTAATAATATTCCATTATTGTCAGAAAGAATGGTTATAACATAGTTTTATATCAAATAAAAGATTAGTCCTATTAAAATAACCGAAGGCCAATTCTTTGTATTCTCTATGAAACCAACCTAATTCCTCTCTGGCTGAGCATTACACTAAATTTAATTTTCAAAATGACTCTACTTTATGGCTCCTAATTTTTTAAACTTAGATGAGTGCTATGTTAAATGTAGATACACTCAAACAAAAGGAATGTTTTAAAAATAACTTTATTAAGACATACTTTATGTGACATATTCAATGAGTTTTAAATAACATTATTAAATTGTGAAATCAAATTAAATTTAGAACATTTCTGGTACCTTTATATTTTACATGTCCAGGTTCTGTAATCTTGATTCCTTCCCATACCTAACCTCAAATACTTGTTTACTTTCTGACTTTATAGGTTAGCCTTTATAGATATTTTAAATAAATAAAATCATACAACAATGACCTCTTACATCTGGTTTCTTTTATACAGCATGCTTTTGAGTTTTATTCATTTCCTAGCATGCATTAGTAACCCCTTTATTTTTCTTACCAGATAGTATTCCATTGTATGGATATACCATGTTTTTTCTATACATTCACCAGTTGATGTACATTTAGGTTGTAGAAATTAGAAATTTGGACTAGTGTATAAATGATGTTTTTAAGAATATTTATGTTCAAGTCTTTGCAAGATTTCTTTTCTCTTGTGACGAGACCTAAAAGCAGAATTGCTGGGTCATGTTGTACATTTATGTCTAACCACTGAAGAAATTACAAAACTCTGTTTGAATGTGGCTGCACTATTCTACATTCTCTGTAGAAATGTCTACAGATTCCCAGTTTTTCATATCTTCACCAGTAATTGTTACTAACTTTCTTAACACAAAACAAACAAACAAAAACCAATATTCTAGTATGTGTAAATAAAAAAGCATCTTGTTTAAAGCTGAGTAATATTCCATTGAACATATATACCACAGTTTCTTTATCCATTCGTCTACTGAAGGTCACCTAGGTTGGTTCCATAGTTTAGCTATTGTGAATTGGGTTGCTGTAAACATTAATGTGGCCGCATCACTATGGTATGCTGATTTTAAGTCCTTTGACTATAAATCAAGAAGGATAGCTGAGTCAAATGGGAGTTCCATTCCCAGTTCTCTGAGGAATCTCCATACTGCTTTCCATAGTTGTTGTACCAATTTTCAGTCCCACCAGCAATATGTGATTATATCTTTTTCCCCATTGCCCTGCCAACATCTATTGTTACTTGAATTCTTGATTATTGCCTTTCTGACTGGAATGAGATGAAAACTTAGAGTAGTTTTGATTTGCATTTCTCTAATTGCTAGAAATATTGAACATTATTTTATATATTTGTTGGTCGATTGTATTTCTTCTTCTGTAAAGTGTCTGTTCAGTTCCTTAGCCCATTTATTGATTGGGTTATTTTTTTTTTTTTGGTGTTAAGATTTTTGAGTTCTTTATATATCCTAGAGATTGATGAAATTATCACATTTGTTGGTAAATGGATGGAGTTGGAGAATATCATGCTAAGCAAAATAAGCTAATCCCCTAAAACCAAAGGCCCAATGTTTCCTCTGACATGTGGATGGTAATTCACAGTAAGAGGTGTGAGTGCTAGAGGAGAATTGAGTTAGTTTATATTAGGTAGAGGGGAGTGAAGGGAGGGGAGGGGATATGGAGACAGAAAGGATAATAGCATGAAACAGACATTATTACCTTATGTATCTCTATGACTGCATGACAGATGTGATTCTACAACATGTACAATCAGAAAAATGAGAAATTATACCTCATTTATTTATGTTATATCAAAGCACATAAATGCATTCTATTGTCATGCATAACAAATAAAAATAGTTTTTTAAAAAGCATCTTGTGATTTTTGATTTGCATTTCTCCAATGACTAATGGTGTTGGGTATCTTTTGTATTTTTACTAGCCATTTAAATATTTTCCTTGGGGAAACTTTACAATACAGACTTAATCTCTTGTTTTGCTATTTGACTGCTGGCAACTTCCAGGCCCCACCATTACCCTTCCCTTCCTGTCTCACATTTGAGCAAGTTGATAAGAAGCCCCGGTTTGGTCTTTTTTTCCACCAGTGAGATATTCAATCCTCACAATCCTCAGCCTGGGTGGGAGCCTGTTGGGGTTTTTAGCCTCCTGTTCCCTCCTGACCTGCGGGAGAGATTGGGGGAGCATGCCCCGACCAGGATGAACCAAGAAAGGTAAAGGTCAACTGGCCGCCCACACCCAGCCCTCCCTTGCAGGAGGACAATCAGAGGCGCCAGGGAGAACAGTCAAAGCAGGATCTCCTTTATTGAGAAAACACACACAGCTAATGTAATGTACAGGAGCCAATCAGGATAAAGGTCAGCAGGGTGGGGAGAGTTCACATGTACACCCATCCTACAGGCCGTAATGGGAGACAGGAGCTGTCCATGAGGGCAGAAGCGTTCTGAGCCTATCCTAGAGGTGGTCCGACTCTTCATCACAACCCACGACAATACCTTCTGGCTAATTGCTAGGTGCTCTCTTAGCCACATGTGGCCCCAGGACTGGGAAGTGGGTGCAGCCAGCAAGTTAAGTTTCCTCTTTTCTGATGCAACATGTCCCATGTTACATCATGCCTACAGGAGCCCTCACCACAGTGCCAACCTCTGACCACCATAAAAAGCCAAGGCAGTTTTGCTTCTTGCTCTCTCAAGCCATTTTCAGACCAGGTTGGGAAATCACACTTCTCTCTTGAGAAAGATTCATTATGTGAGTGATCATTTTTTTGTTGTTTGTTTGTTTGTTTTGCCTTTTGGTGCACAGGTAATGTCCCCAGTCTCCACACATTTGGGATCCATTTATATTCTAGAATGACCCTGACATTGGCACAATCAGCAGGGTATCTAACGTCAGGATCATCATGGGCTTTTCTTCTTCCTTTGCTTCAGCTTATTAAATGACCCGGCTGCTTGCTGGAACTCATGCACTCTGAATTGTGTTGCTGGCAAGTTTGGGCTTTGAATTGTGCTGCTTTCTGCTGCATTTATGGAATTCCATCAAACCTCTGTTATAAATTTGACCCACTGAAGTCAGTGGTTTCAATAACTGGCATTTAGAGGCAGAAATGAGTGACTGTATCTCTCCTTAAAGTAACCCTGAATTGTGTGCCTGGAGCCAGAGTGTTTTGTTTTCTCAGATTAAAGTGTGTATTTGTACTTAAGCATAAATTGATATTGGTGCTAAGTGAAGAGATGCACTTTTTCCTTTCTGATCGTCAGACATATGTCTCAAACAGACATTAGCCCCCAGCTATATAACACTAAGGGGAACATTGATACTTTGTTCAATGTATGGGCCCATCTGGTGGTTGCTCATGTGGAGGAAGAGTTGTTATCATACAGCATGCTGAGATCACACTCTTAAATGCAAATGCTTCTCTAGGATGCTTCAGATTGCCTGTGCTCCTGCTACTGCTTCCTGTATTTCTGTTGTAACAAAGATTCTGATCTGATAAATATCCTTGGCAACCTGTGTACAGTCAAGGGGGCAATTCAAACCCAACTGAAATTTGGATCCTTAAAGCTGTGAAGGATCTTATTGCCATAAAGGAAGCCCCTAATGATACTGATTTGAGGTTTGTTGGGAAAGAAACTGGTAAAAATGATCAAGAGTGGAGAGGATTCCCTCTGTGAAGGATACCATGTAATCAATAAAAATTAAAAATCAAAGCCTGAATATAAGATGGGTATGACTTGGATTTGAGATGTACCCCAAAAGCTCACATGTGAGGCAATGCAAGAATGTTCAGAGAAGAAATGATTGGGTTATGAAAGCTTAACCCAATCAGTGAATTAATCCTCTGATAGGGATTAATTAAGTGGTAACTGAAAGCAGGTAGGGTGTGGCTGGAGAAGGTGGGGCATTGGGGAGAGTGGCTGTGGGGTATACATTTTGTATCTGGCAAATGGAGACCTCTCCCTCTGCTTGCTGATCATCATTGTGAGCTGCTTCACTCTGCCACACTCTTCCACCATAATGTTCTGCCTTACCTCAAGTCTCAAGGAATGAAGCTGGCTGTTCATGGATGGAGATCTCTGAAACCATGAGCCCCCGAATAAACTTTTCCTCCTCAAAAATTGTTCTGATCAGGTCTTTTAGTCACAGGAACAAAAAAAATCCGCCTTAAACCATGGGGAACAAAGAAAACTTCATCATCAACATCAAAACAAAAAGAGTGGTCCATGATTAGACAAAATTGGAGATCCAAAATACACTTTAAAATATATAACTAAAAGGAGATTGATTGGATTGGAGTTAACTTTAACATCTGTTGAAATATACTAACTGGCAAATTTTCATGACCTTAATCAAAGGGATCAGATTACATTCTGCCTAGAGTTTTAAATAGGTACCCTTATATATAATTTAGGGAATTACTGAATGTAAAGAAGGAGAAACAAGTATGCTTAATTAACCATCAGTTCACTTGCCTAAATTCCCAATTGTCTTAATATCCATTTCCCTAATATATTTTACAGTGAACATGGATATATTGACCCAATAAATAATAAATTAAAGTTTTGATGTGCTGAGAAAATGGGACCTTATGGATATTCTTCTTTGGTAAAAATAATTTCTATGTTCCAATGGGAATTTTATAAAGGCCTTAAAGAACTGAAATCAATCATAAGAAGACCTGTTTAGAGATGGGGTGATTATTTCCACTATTCTGTTGAACATCCCAATTGTCTGTTCTTAAACATAGGAAAAGTTAGTGGTATCTACTGATAGATTAGCATAACATTAATGCTGTGGTCTTACCTGTTAAGTTCCCTATATCTAATATCATTGAAATTACTGACATCATATTACAAGCAACTGATAATTTGCAGTCATAGATTGGTAAATAGGGTCTATTAGTGCCTATTTCCCTAGCCCTCAGCTTGAAAGGGACACAATGAATGTGCCCTTGGTTACCCATAGCATACTGAAGTAGCCTTTCCTTTGCAGAGGATCTTTGCTGACAAGATTTTACCATAGCCATATTTCTCCAGAAAAACAGGTATGATATCTGTTGCTGATATTCTCCCCTAAGAAGACACGCTGGACTCAATTATATAATCCACATAAGCATTCACAAAGAAACATTTAAATAGGTATTTGACAATTCCATACACTAGTAAAAAGCCCTGTCACCTCAGTTAAGTGATTAAAGTTTATTTAATAAGGAAAGAGTCACTCACTCTCTTTGACACTGTCCAGAAATAGCCACTGACCTTCACAGGTACATGTTGAAAGAAATCCAACATTTCATTTTGGGAGTCTTTTGATTTCTTTAGGCAACATATTCTTCATTTCTTTCAACTCAATAATATTATTCCCAAAATGGCCCAACTTGAATAATGCCTCTTATAGAGAGAGGCTTCACAATTTATTCAAATTGCAACACAACAGGCCCTTTTATTAGTGCCTCAGAGAGAACCCCTCCCCGGAGTTATTTAGTAACTGCATCTCACGTTTCCTAGCGTCTCTGGACAGAGCATGGCGACGTCTGATGCCAGCATTTACCTTTCGTGGTACCACACTACTTATCATTAGAGTGGAAATTGCTGGCACCATTCTGGGCTCTCCTAGAAAAGGAGGTTTTCTCAGGCCCTGTCATGAAAGCAGCATCCCACAAGCCCAGAACAGTCAGTAAGGCCTCCTTGATAATTGAAAAGCCATTGCATACAGCCCTACCTGCATCTTCTGGCATATCTCACTTTGCCCATAGTATTTTGCCAAAATGTAACAGTGATGAAGGTGGTTACCCTCTCCAAAACCACTTGGCTACCTGTGAAGGCATGTAGGACTAGTCAAGTACAAAGAGACTTTGTATTTTATGAATGATACTGCTATAATCACACAGAGTGGCGCTCACCAGAGACTTTTTGTTACCCAATTATTAAGCAGGAAATCAATGACAAGGTCCAAGGATCAAATTTCATAGAATTTTCTTTATACAGAATTGTGTCCTATGGAAAAAAAAAAAGAGTTATGTGTATGTATTTACAACATGGACCCTGTTTTCTTCTTCTTGCTTGACTGCACCTGTTAAAATCTGCACCTGTTATAATGTTTAAAAACAACCACAAGGACATCCTTACCAGATTCACCATTTGAGAGGAAGGCCCTCAACTTCACCATTAAATTTGATGTTTGTTGTAGATTTATTTTTAAACATCTCTATTGAGTTGAGAAATTTCTTTTACATTCCAAGTGTGTTAAAAGTTTTATTATGAAAGGGCTTTCAATTTTTTTTCAGTGCCTTTTTTGTGTGTTTATTGAGATGAGAATCTGGTTTTTGTTATACTCTATTAATGTTGTGTGTTATTTTTATTGGGTTTTCTGTACTCTGAATAAATACCACTTGGTCGTGACATATCATTCAATTCAATTCTTGGTGGATTGAATTTATCAATGTTTTGTTTAAGATTTTGCATCTTTAAAATTTTTTAAGAATTTTTTTTCAGGGCTATTGGTTTATTGCTTTCTTGTCAGAAAGAATGTGCTGAGTGGAGTGGGTGGGGGAAGATGCAGGAAGCATTATTGATGTGGGATTGTGTATTTGTTTTTACAGAGCAAAAGAAAATTGCAGGCTATTTTTGTTTTTGACTAGAAGTGAGATTATTTTGGTCTCTCTTCAATTTCTAACAATTGTCTTTAGAGTCAACTATAAAAGACCGAAAATTGTGAAAAAAAATAAGGGTGCACCATTCTGTAAGCAAATATGCATGACCTATTAAGCTCTTCTGACCCCTTTCACTTGTGGTGTTTATTAGTCTTTATTTCTAGCTCTTTGCCTTTTAAGCAAATAGTAGAATTTCTCATACTTATCGTCTTTAAATTTAGGCATATTCAGATGATTTGTTTTGGCCAAGGACCTATATGATGAATCGGCATGGTCACTTGCACCTGGGAATTTTTAAGAGTCAATGAGTCTTTGGCTGCATTCTCTTTATTTCTGAAGCTATTGTGGAATCATAGAGATGGTACTTTTCCCAGTCCAGGTTTCTGAGCCTTCATGTGGGTTGCAACCAAGAGGTAACCTGAGTTCATTTTTACAAATTCATTGTGGGCCAGGTGATACTCTAGTATGTCTTCTCCATTCTTTGTCTAACAGGTATCACTATAAGCTTATCCAAGACCTCTCCTGCCTTTCTTTTTTGGAATTATATAATGTCTCCACAATTCTTCCCATAAAATAAAAAAAAAACAAGATCTCACAAACCAGCCAGGGATTGAGACACTCACCATCTATTCTCAGAACAGGGACTATAACATATGGATACTATTTTCCAGAAACATTTATTTCCTATGCTTTCTGCTTCCACATACTTTATGAAATAATTATTAAAGATTAAAGCTATAACTGCTTGAATGGGGGGGTGGGTATCAAGAATGGGGAAGGAAATGCCAAGGTGAATAAAATGAGCATAAGTGATTGTATTATAAATATCAATGAGTGCAAAGTTTTGATTTCATCTAGTTCTTCAGCCACTTTTCTGGATCTCTCTTCTGTCTCCGTTTTGGGGTGCACCACTTTTCTGCCACATCCAATACAGACTTTTTACAGAATCTCTTCTTGTTCTATTTTTACTTTTTAATATGTTCATTTTGAAACTTTTGTGCTTTTCAGTGATCTTCTCATGAGATATTATAAGTATATCTGAAATGGACATGAACTCTTCATTCCCATTTCCTCATATATACTCATTATTTCCTAATGCATCTGACTTCATGAATTTTCAACACTAAGTTTAATTCTGCCACATTTTGGGCTCTCAATTACAGTTTTGGAGATATAAAGTTAGATAATATTTGACTACAATAGCTACCCCATTTACAATGGTCACCAGTTACCTGAGGCTTACTATTGAAAAGATGGTAAGGAAATTTCATGCTTGATGTTTTCATTCCCACATCATCTTTAATTTCCCCCAATTTTATCTATTTTATGCTGTCAAATTCAGCTTCCTGAAGCATAGTTCTTTTTACCACTTTCTTGATTGAGTCAGGTATTCATACTACATTTCTTAGATTATCTCCCTATTATCCTTCCCATGTCACTACTATGTTATAAAGATATGCTTTGATTACACACAGTTGAGGAAACCACTGTTATTTAAAGTTTCATATATTCACAAGGAAGAACTTTCATTAGTACTACACTTTTATAAGCTTATTTCTACCCCCTGAACCACTCCTTTCCAAAAGAGAGAAAGGAACTTTTCTCATTTTAGGAGGAGGGATTATACATGTTTAACTTTTCCCTTTCTTGACCTATTTAATATCGATTTCCAAAAGATTTGTCCTCTAAAGACCCTTTTGTCTGTGGAATTATGGATGGATTAATTGAGTAGGAGGAGGAGCTGCACCCTCAGGTCATGTTGGCCAGGCACGTAGATTAAAGGACTGTGAGTTCACTCACTCTGCATCACAAGGTTCTTCCCGCTGATTTCTGACTTGATTGAATTAGTTTTTAAGCAATGGGAAATAATGATTGTTAGAAGCTGTAGAGTTTAAAAGTTTTCTATTCATTAGTAGTTACTCAGTAATGGAAGGATGAATTATTATTATCAATTATTTCAGGAAGGAGGAATAAAACTTCATTTCTGTATGAATGGAAGGTTCCACAAATTTGCTAACACATGTAACATATACATACCATGTAACTGTAATTTTGGTTTAAAAGATCTGAACCCTTGTTTCAGTTTGTGACAGTTTCATAATATTCTAAGTTAATTTGATTAATAAGTAAAATATTGTATTTTTTAAGAATTTAGACAATTGAGTGATTTCTAGATTGTGACCCAGTTCCCCCCACCCCCAATCTGATATCATTAGATGTCATTTATGGAGATGAAAATAAGAAAACATGTGAAATACTATATAAACAGAAATGTTTTTTAAAAATTTCAGCAAATAATTTTCAGCACTACCAGGATGAGTTTTCCTTAACTGGTTATAAATCCATACTGAAATTACCATGTTATGACATAATATATTCTTTGAAAAATGAGAAATAATTGTCTGTGTTTTTTGAAATGTATATTTTTAAGGTCACTATAATGAGAAGTTTGCTTTTCCATAAGTTTTTTTTTACATTATTTCTGATTCTTAATTTTCTTTAATCAAGAGTACATAATAACAAGGTAATTTAGGATCTTTTGCATCTATATCATTAGCACTAGAGTAATTATAGTTCAACTTTTGGTGAAATTACATTAGGAAAATATGAAAACTTCTTCATACAACTTTAGTTTTTGTTAATGTTAATTATTGTATTTCATGATATAAAATAAATTAAAAGTTTATTTTAAAAATAATAATAAATAGAATATGGCTGTCAAACTATATATTCCAAATATAATTGTTATAATTATTTTTTAACTCAAACATTTGAATTTTATAGAAATTAGCATGATTACTGATCTTATTATCTTGGACAATAAGACCTAGTAAATAAAATTAAAAGAAATGTGTTATAATAGACTTTATATATTTATTTTGTACTGAGGCAAGCATTATCTACACAATAAATATTAAAATTTCCTTTTTCTTGTTTAACCAAAGGGCAAAATGATAAATTAGTAAATTCTGTAGCTGATAGTGAAATCACCTTCTTTTTAATTTCTAAAGTTAATTACTTTGCATGCTCAAACAACTTTAACCGTTTTCTACTCTCCTTCACACTCATTCTACCATGTCCAGTGATCCTTTGCCTTTGATCAATATCCAGTAGCGCAAAACCTTTCCAGCAATGCTTATTCAAGTGTGTTTCACATTAATGATCTTGGAAATCCAATTACACATTCTTACATTTAATCTCTTCTCTGTAATGGATAGTGTTTGCATTAACCTTGTGCAAACAGTGGTTTGCTTCAAATGCAGGAGTACATGTAACAGATTTCTTTTAAAAAGTGGCCCAAGCAAGAAGTTACATAAGAAACTCTTGAAATAAATCAAGTTAGTGAAGTAATGTGTCATGATTTCTTTTGCTTTATAAAATTAATCTACCTAGGTTCCAATATTTAAAATGACAGCTTTGATGTTTCTCAAGACAGTGAGTTTATATATATATATACACACACATATACATATAATCCTTCTTGGAAAAAATCAAGCAAGATTATGAAAAATTCAACTCAATTATAGTATATTAAATGCATAATAGATACACATTATGTATCTATTATGCATTATACACAAATAATAATGTTTTTTCTTTTAATATACTATATATTTTAATAGTATATTAAAAGCATAAACATTATTATTTTCCTAATGTGAATAGAGAATAATCACATACTTAGGTAAATTTAATTTTGGGGAAAAGATACATAGATGTTAATCATGACTACATCTGTGTGATAGCAGTTAGAAATTTGGAAATGAAGTATGAGTTACCTTTGTATACTCTTGTCATTTTTATATATGCTTATTTTGTTTTATCTTGTATGGCCCTATTTAACAAAAGGATAAATATTCAAATCCAAATCACTCAACCTATTTCATGTTGCTTTATAGGGAGCAATGCATCACTATAATAATTTAAAATAAGTAAATTGTTTAAGGGAATTTATACTGAGAATCAAGAAAAAACATAAGTAGAAATTAAACAAAGTTCAGGGACTAATTCACTTAGTACAAAAGACATTATTTATTTATTTATTCTCTTTTTTTAATTTAAAGACACATATATGCCTTTAAATATATATATGGTTATACTTTTGAGAATCTGATTGAAAGCAGATTATATACTTTTACTTATATTTATTTTCAATTTTCACAACTTATAATTGTATGAATATATTAAACATTCAATTAAAAATCGTGAGTTTCTGATCTTCTAAAACCTAGACAATTGTTTTATTGTACATGTTACTTCAGTCTCTGGTGCTATCACTCCTGTTCATCCTATTGAAGACTTATGTATGAATTCCATTTATTTATCAACTGCACCAATTTGGAATAAAAAGATCTACAAATGAAAGTATCTTATGCTTTCTAAAAAAACATCGAGATCTTAGGTTAAAAAAGATTTCTCAAAATATTTGTAATTCATTTGTTTGTCTGGTTAATAATATTTACTGAATTTTTAGACTGAAGCAAGATTTGTGTTAAATGCTTCAAGCAGATTTTCTCACTTTGTCTTCACAGCAATTTTTTTCACAAACAAGATACACAAAGCTTTAAGAAGTTTAACAGTTGTTCCCAGTACTACCACTCTTAAATATTAGAGCTAGGTTGGTTTCACAGTTTAGCTATTGTGAATTGTGCTGTTATAAACATTGATGTAGCTGTGTCCCTGGCATATATACACAGTGGAATATTACTCAGTAATAAAAGAGAATAAAATCATGGCATTTAAAGCTAAATGGATGGAGTTGGAGAAGATAATGCTAAGTGAAGTTAGCCAATCCCACCAAAAAATAAATGCCAAATGTTTTCTCTGATATAAGGAGACTGATTCAGAGTGGGGTAGGGAGGGGGAGTATGGGAGGAATAGATGAACTCTAGATAGGGCAGAGAGGGGAAGGGAGGAGGGGCCAGGAGTTTAGAAATGATGGTGGAATGTGATGAACATCATTATCCAAAGTACATGTATGAAGACACGAATTGGTGTGAACATACTTTATATACAAACATATATGATAAATTGTGCTCTATATGTGTAATATGAATTATTATGCATTCCACTGTCATATATAAAAATAATAAAAAAATATATTAAAGCTAGGCTCCTATCACTGGAAGCATGACCTTAGATTCTGAGTTGTTAAAGCCTAAATAATAATCCTAATGTAAACAATATGCACTAGTTTACATGTTTTTCTAAAACATCTTGAGCATTTGTATGATCAATTTAAGCTAATAAAAATGACCTTCCTATTTATGTAATTGTGTTAAAGTGAAATAGGTGGCAAAAATCAAATAGTAACATACATCTCTATATATTCATTAAAATTGAAATTATAATTCATCAGTATAGAAATCATTGCTCAAATAGGTTTTGAATATATTAGAGAGGTTGGGGAAACTGTCAGGAGCTGCTCTGGACAGGAGCTATATCTATGTGGCGAGTCAGCCATGGGCTGTGTGTGTGAGCTGTGAGCATCCTGAGCCACAAAGTGGACTGGACTGACAGTGCTACTCTGTCTGGACTGTGCAAGTATGTGTCCCTTTCCCTTGCTCTGCCTTTGATCCCCACCAGCACTTCAGATGGGTGTGGCCTCCCAGATGTCATTCAACCTGCTTGACCTGCAAGACATCAGGTAGCTAGACTCACCCCCTGAAACCTGACCCCTTGCCTCATTTGAATGGCTTCTCCCTAATAAAACAGGGTTCCAGGCATGCTTTCTCTCTTTTTTGCCTGCCTTGCCTCCATTGTGAGAGTTGGGTCAGAGGGGCCATCACAGAACCCAAAGAAATAGGTATTGCTCTGTTTGCATGGCATTATTTCCTTTCAGCCCAGTTCTCCTGGAGTGACCCTGACCGGTTTAGTGGCATGTCGCCACAGGAAACCAAACCATCATTATTGGTATATGTTAGAATTTCCTCTGAGAATAAAGTATTACCTCAGAGTAATTCCAAGTGTCTCCAGTTTAAAGAAAGCATTTCCAACATTTATTACTCTTTTCAGATTATTTTTTTTTCCTGTAACTTCTCTACTTATCAAAATCATAGTTAACATAAACATGAAACATATGGCCATATTGTATAAAATTGCTACATAATTTCTGTCCTGTTCCTCATGACTAAAACACTCAGAGTCACTCCAGGGGAACTGTGCTGCATGAAATAACCACACAAGAGACAGAGATACCTTTTTCTTTGGGGTCCTGTGACGGCTCCTCTGACCCCAAGGGTCCACAGAAAGAGAGCAAGTGGGTGCTGTACTCTTTTATTGAGGAGAAGCTATTCAAATGAGGCAAGGGGTCAGGTTTCAGGGGGTTGAGTCTAGCTTCCTGATGTCTGCTGTCAGCAGGTTGACTGACATCTAAGAAGGCCACACCCAAAGGCAGAGCAAGAGAAAGGGACACATAAAGTGTTTCCATGGAACATTCTATCCCAAACAGGGCAAAGGGGTAATATTACAAAGGAACAGGTGAGTGTACCTCAATCCATGGGGCAACACGCCTACGTCTGAAGACATGTCCTCAAACTTCCAGGACCTGGGCAATATCCAAGTTACTAGGAGATGCAGTTATGGTCAAAAGCCTCTCCGTTCCAGGACAGAATCATTCAGAATGGCTTCCCACAAATTTCTAAGCAAATTGATTTCCCTTTAGATTTTTAATGACATATTTCCCAACACAATGTCTTTTACTATGGTTGACTTCTAAAACCTATCTATCCATAGTTCACCTCTTCCTCCTACTTCTGCAATATATATATATTTGTTATTTATATAACAAATTATTATATATATATATATATATATATATATATATATATATATATATTTGTTATAAAACATATATATTTGTTACAAAAGAAAAAAATGAAAGTTTGGAGAAAGTTTGAACTACATGCCTCAAGCTACATGCATGACAAAAAAGAGTTCAAGTTGTACAGCTGAGCAATGGATAAGGAATGTTATTGTATCATTTTAAAATAACATCTTGGAAATTAATTTTAGGATAGAATTCATCTTACTGACCTGATATAAAAAATCCTTACTTAGAAATATTTCAACATATTTTTAAATAGTTTTTAAATCGAGGCCTTGAACTTCAATGCAATTTTAAATTTTTTAATACAATAGTTATATTGAAGCTTTTCATTGTAACTGTGTTTTTATTGAGTGTTGGGAATTGAACTCAGCAGGTTCTAAGAATGTATTCTACTACTGAGCTATACTCCCAGCCTCATAATGCATCTTTATAAATTTATGACTTCTAGGAATTGTGTACCCTAAAATAATACAAAATGTTGGATGATGGATCAATTTGAGTACAAAAACAGTATTGTTATAAATTTGAAGTCAACTAAAACCATTTTTAAATAAGTTTTCACAGAAATGCCATCAATTTTTATGGCATTTTAAATTTTTGTTCTAATAAACATTTATTTTAATAAGGCATTGTACTAAATAATACCACTATTGTGAGGGGAAAAGTACAATAAATTTTAATTAGAAAATGAATCATCTGTTGCAAAAATAATACAGGAACCTCATCAATATTGATTTAGAATTTTAAAAAAGAATTTGAATTTTATTCATGAAGGTTTGTGTGCATTCTGGTATAATTTACTTTCCCTGCAAACAGGATTCAAATTAATGTTTCAATTATACTCATCAAGTTCAGAATATATAAGAGAGAATATGAATTTTGCTTTCCCCTTCTCTTCTGCAATTTTTTTATAGTTACAACCAAGATTTCTTCAGATATCTCAGGGAAATGTTGAGTTGTTATTACTTTCCAGTCATTACTTCCATGTATCTTTTGAATTGTTTTCTTTATTTAGGGAAAGTCTGAAGATTTCAGTGTAAGAAGCTGGCTTTGATTTAAATGTGCTTTACACACATTTAACTTATTTCTATTGTTTGCAATTATTTCTTTGTTGAATTCTTCTGAGTATTGCATAACATTTTCAAATAATGGTATTTCCATTTCGTGGAAGTTTTTAAAATATTTGTTTATCTTATCCAGCTGTAATCAGTGGTACCTCATATACATTAAATGACATTAAATGATGATGGTTATGTGACATTTTCATATTTCCACTGTGATTTTCACAGTGGGGTCTTTGGTAATTAGAATGTACTTTCTGCTTGGAATGCAAAAAGAGAAATATATTTTGTTCATATGTTCAATGCATCAGCAATTAGTTTTTTTTTTTTTTTAGAGGGGGGGAGGATTTCAATATTTATTTTTCAGTTTTCGGCAGACACAACATCCCTGCTTGTATGTGGTGCTGAGAATCTAACCCGGGCCTCACGCATGCCAGGTGAGCGTGCTACCGCTTGAGCCACATCCCCAGCCCCAAGCAATTAGTTTTTATAGTAAAAACATTGAATAAAATGTCTACTTCTCTACTATAAGAAAAATAATTGCAAGTGTGGAACAATATCTATTTTGTTTGAATTCCTGAAATACAACTAATTGACACATTCAATACCCATGTTTTATCTCTCCTGAGATGCTTTTTTTTTGCACACATAGAAAATTAACAAAACATGATTATGTGCCTGAATATTAATTTTAAAAGTGTCAAATATATATGCAATTTCATTATGATTTTGATAATTATATGTAGGAGTTTCTTTCAGCAGAGGAAATAAACATATTAATCCTTAATTCTAATTTTTAAAAAACTATAAAAATAAAGTAATGAAAAATGAACTGCTTTACCAAAGATGAATTAAAACTCAAAGGGTGTGGTACCAACCTACTAATTAAGAAAAATCAATAGTACCTGAAATTCCCAAAAGTATATGCAAAACATATGGTTAGGATAGAAGTGTTAGCTTTGCAAATCACTGGGATTAAGATAAGTGGGTTGCAGCAACTGAGTTGCCATATTGAAAATTAAAATATTGTGATCACCTTAAGTTGCAAATGAGTCAAATATTTTAATGTAAAAAGACTGCAATAAAAATATTACCAAAGATAACTTCTTTATAATTTTAGAGAAAAATAAATTATAATAAAATTATCAAAATGCAAGTATAGTCATAATTATATAAAATTATTAATTATAATATAATAATTCCTAATTAATCACAATATACATGATGTCATATTTTAGTGCAGTCATATATATGACATGGCAAGAACATGGAAATGTCTCCTCTTCATTTTAAATTTTATTTATTTACATATGTTTTTCCCTAAATATTCAAGTTTAAGGTTTCTCCATTTTACCTTTAGAAAAAGAACTCTTAGTTTTGCAGATTTTTTTCTATTCTCTGTCTCATTTCTACTCTAATCTTCATTTTTTTCTTACTTCTGCTTACTTCATGTTTAGTTTCGTCTTCTTTTGCTAGTTCCTTCTTATGTAAGGTGGGGTTGTTTATTTGAGATCTGTTTCTCTTTTGATGTAGGCATTTATCATTATGAAATTTCCTCCTAATATTGCTTTTTTAAAAAAATAATTTTTTTAGTTGTAGATGGACATAATACCTTTATTTTATTTATTTATTTTTATGTGGTGCTGAGGATCGAACCCAGTGCCTCACACGTGGTAGGCAAGCACTCAGCCACTGAGCTACAGCCCCAGCCCCTAATATTGCTTTTTTAATTTTTTTTACTTGTTCTTTTTAGTTAATAGAATGTATTTTGACATATTTTACATACATGGAGTTAATATTGCTTTTTATTGCCTCCTGTAAGTCTTGGCTTTTATATTTCCCTTTTCATTTGTCTCAAGATATTTTTAAAGTCCTTTTAGATTTATTCATTGCCCCAGTGGTTGTTCAAAATTCTGTTGTTTAATTTTCACCTATTTGTGAATGTTCCATTTTTTTTATTCTGCTTTCTATTTCTAGTTTCATTTCATTGTGGTCAGTAAAGTTACTTGGAATATTTTCAATGTGTTAAGAATTGTTTTGTTACCTAAAGTATGATCTATCCCTGTAGAATGTTCCATGTGTGTAAAGAAGAATATATGTTTTATTGTTAAGTTGAAATCTCTCTATATATGTAATGCTCTTTTGTTCTACAGTGTTTCGAGTCCATGGTTTCTTTGTTGATTCTCTGTCTGGTTGACTCGTCAATTATTGAGAGTAGGGTAGGGAAGTTCCCTATTATAGTATTGTTCTATTTCTCCCTCTAGTAATTTTACTGTTACATATTTAGGTGCTCTAATCATTAGAAAAATACAAATCAAAACCATGGTGCCATATTAACTCACATCTATTAGGATAGCTGTTATCAAAAATCAAGAGAACAAATTGGTGAGAATGTGGAGAACAGGGCTGCCTTATGAACTATTGACTGGAGGTGAGAAGGTACAGCAGCTGCGGAAAACAGTTCAGAGATTCCTCAAAAAGACTAATACTAACAAGTGTTCCAGCAATTCCATTTCTGGATATTTTTTTCAAAAAAAATTGAAGTGTGTTGGGTTCAGTAGCCTACACCTGTAATACCAGAAACTTGGGAGGCTGAGGCAAGTTCAAAGTCAGTCTTAGCAAATTAGCAAGGTTCTCAGAAACTCAGTGAACCCCTGTCTCTAAATAAAAAAGAAAAAGAAAAAAAAAATATATATATATGGACTGGAGATGTGGCTCAGTGATTGAGCACCTCTGAGTTCAATCCCTGGTGCAAAAACAAAAACAAAACAAACTAACAAATAAACAACAACAAAACCACAAAGAATTGAAGTAATATTTTTTCAAATAGATCTTAGCATTCCCTAGTTCACTGCAGCACTCTTAACAATAGGCAAGATGTGGAAACAAACCTAAAATCCATCAACAGATGAATGGAATGAAAGTATAGTGTATACATACAGTGACATATGATCCAGTCCCAACAAAGAAGAAAATTCTGTAATATGCAACAACATGGATGAAATTTGAAGATATTATTCTAAGTGAAATAAGCTAGTAACATAGAACAAATACTGCATGATTCCAATTATATGAGCTATCTTGAATAGTAAAATTCAGAGAAATAAAGAGTATAATGGGATTGTGAGGGGTCACTGGAGATTAGTAAATGTGGAATTGCTAATCAATGTTAATGAAATTTCAATAATACAAGATGTACAAGTTCTAGAGATGTTCAGGACAACATTTTGCTTGTAACAATTCTGTCTTATACTTCTAAAAATCTGAGACTGAAACCCATGTTATATACTCTGACTAAAATGTTTTTAAAAATAAAGTGATATAATCATAATATTCTTAGTAATTATTAGTATAACCTTGTTATTTTTCTTTATTTTTAAAACCTAACAATTTGTAAGGAGAGTTATTTTCCTGAATATTAAAGCTTTTTAGAAACTTTTGGTAGTATATTTTGTTTTTCATAACTATATAAGATTGATAAGGAAAGAGATAGTCTTCATTTTTTTAATCACCTAAGTAAATGTTAAATTGGTATCTATTAAATCAGTAACTGTATAATCAAAAGAGAGTGGGAGTCTGACTTGGGAGGAATATAAAATGTATGTAAGTCAAAGTGGATTGAAGTCAGGTAAACTGAAGGGTTGGTGACCTTGAAAATTCAATGAAGAGAATTTTCCCTTCTTCTTCCTCTTCCCCTTCTTCTTTATCTCCTTCTTTAGCAGCAGAGTGAACTTCCCAATCCAGGAAATAATGTTCATTCTAGAATTGGCGACTATTTGATCAAATTGTTTACATCCCTTGAACTCAGGGAAGCTCAACAAAGAAATGAACAAAACTGCATGTGAATGACTTTCCTACTGGCAAAGGAGAAAAACTGAGGTTGTTGTCCACTTGCATTAGCTTACCATGTAGTTCAGGGGATATTTTATAAATTCCAACTGAATGGAAAACAACTCCATTGTTATTTTCCAAGGGTAACAGTGATTTGTCACTTAAATGTTATGTAATTTTTCTGTTTCAATTTTTACTGTTTTATGTTTAAGCTACTGACATGTTTCTAGGACATTCTAGAAATTTATGGTGTGCATTTTGTGTGCAATTTATTTATTTATATCACATTAAGAACTTGAAATTAAAAATGGTAGAACATAAGTACAAATAGCTTGACATATAATTTTAAAATAATTTTGCTTATTACAAATATATTTACAAGATATTGAGAGATAAATTACTATACATAATTAATATGAACTACATAGTCGAATATTTTCTATGCTTATAGCAACAATCCATTCTTTTGACCATTTTGAATTTTAAAATACCATGAATCAACTTTAAAAGACAACATCTAAACAGAAGCTGAAGAAAAGAAACATTTATTTTATACAAGTTTCATACAAATTGGTAAGTAAAGCACAAGGATTCCAAGAGCTAAGTAATTTCCTTTCATTATATTTATAAGTTTCTACCTTGTTTCACTTTTATGTACACACTTATTTTCCTGACTCCTCTTGAGAACACATTTCAATTCAAAAGGACTCTCAAAGGGTGTTAAAAATACAAGAGCCTCAATAATATTGTTATATCAGGTATAAATAATTTAGGTGGATGCTGCTTCTAGTAATTTGACTCTAAAAGAGATCACTCTGCCATAAAATTGAATTTGAATCACTAACGAAACAAGAAAATACACTTTTAAAGTAACCAAGACATAGATATATGACTACTTTTGTTATTTTTTAAATACTTTTAATGTCTCACCAATTACTGCCAGAGAATGTATATGTTTATCTGAGAGTAGCTTATGGAAAACAATTTCTTTTTTCACAAATCTTAGATCTCTTTGGCTAAATGTTACCTTGCAGATTCACAAAAAATGAGATAAATATAATGCTTGGTTTAGTCAAAGTTGAAATGTTAATTTTTATTTTCTTAGACTATCCTCAGTAATCTTTAGAGATAAAACAATGTCATCATTTCCTTAAAGGGGACAAATAATAAATATTTATAAAACTACTATCAGAGCCTTACATTTGTGCAAGTCTAATACTACCTAAATCATCTACTTGCATGTTAGTAGTAAAGAAGACACAAAATATGAGCTTTTGAAGATAACATGACTATGAGATGCTAATTTTCCAAGGTAAAGAAATTAGATTGACATTTGTTTCCCATTTTAGTCTATCATGTTTAGAACTGCCATGCAATTCCCATACAAATATTTTTGTAGAGATAAACTTTTATTCATTTCAATAAATACATATAGCAGTTGCATTACTGAGTCATACATTGAGTGATCTATTAACTTCATAAGAATTTGCCAAACTCAGCTCTAAAGTCATCATATTATTTTGAATTCCTGATAAAAAATGTGTTTAGGTGGCTCTAACATTCTTGCATTATACCATACTTAATTCTGCCAATTGTTTTAATGTTAGCCATTTTGGTGAGGGGATATTTATGTCACATTTTTTTATTTCAAATTACATTTATTGTGGACAAATGAAGTTGAACCTTTTTTTATTTTCCTGTGCATATTTGTCATTTGCATTAAATATCTTGGCTTCAGGTTAAAATCCTACATGTAATCTTGAGGACCCAACCACAAGTAAGTATAAGGCTTTGCCTTTCAAGCCTCCTTGGAAGAAAGCTGCCCTCCTCACATCATATTTGCTGCGAAATCAATGTGTTATAGCTTTGTAAAAGGAGTTGCAGTGAAGAATTCAGGTTCCTATGTTTGGCCTAGTTCAGACGCCTATCTACATCCCTAACTCTCAGTGTCTCCTCTTGGCTGGCTGAGCCAAATTGAGTTGGCCATGACACTGTTTTCCACTCTAACTCAATATTTTTTTACTCCATGCTCTTCCCATTTGTTAAAATGAGAGGATTCTCTCCCATCTGTACTGCATGCTCTTTGAAACTTGCCTGATAATCATTTTCTGGGGAAAAATAGAACACAGGAAACTGGATCCTTTTTCTTTACCTCTTCTTCTTACTGTCACAGTACATAAAGGAAGACTTGGTCACAACTTTCATTTTGATTTGCTTTCCTAATTGACAAACTCAATACCTGCCACCTCAATACATATATTATTTTGTGAAGTGTCTGCTCAAATTCTTCTTCATGTTTTGGAGTTTGTCTTCTTATTAAAAGTTAGGAAACATCTTTAAATGTTCCAAATACGGCTCCTGAATCCGTTAAATATCTTACAAATATTTTCTGTGAGCATTTTCTATACTGTAGGTTTTAACAGGAAAACGTTTTTGCATACTGCTATATTTATCAAGATTCTACATGCTTATAATTTATGTCTAATTTGATATTACAAAAGTGTCTTTCTCCCCTAGCTTTCCTTTAGAAATTCGACAGGTTTTAACCTGATGGTGTAGCTTATAAGCCATTATAAGTTAGGTTTTTTGTTTGTTTGTTTGTTTTTTGACATGGTTAGGGTAAGGTCAAACCAAACTGAGAAACTGCAAAACAATACCAGCAAAACAAAAACAAATAAAAAAACAAACAAAAACCTTTATTTTGGATCTATCTAAGGAATTGCATTCAGGAGACAAAAAATTCAAATAACTTTGAGTCTGTGTTCCCGGAAAGAAAGAAAAGTAGAAAGTGGGAGCTAATATGTGACCAATAGAAGATAAGGAAAAGAAGTATAATCAAAATGGAATTACCTGTAAAACAAGAGCCTAATAACCTCATGAGTGCATTTTGGCCCTACTGAGACGAGGTAATTATCCAGTCATGTAGGTCGTTCCAGAAGACTGTGGTCAAAGGGTGAAGGTGGCATTCTGGACAAGAGCTGGATTCGTGGGTAAGTCCTGTCTGCACAATGGCCTCCCCATTCCATTATGAAAGACTTCAATATTGCATTCATTCTCATTTTCCTTTTTTACTCACAGGAGTTATTTGTTTTTTTCATATTGATATTCAATTGTTTCAGCAGCATTTGTTTAAAGGGCTATCCATTCCCAATTGATTTATCATGTCAACATTTTTAGAAATTCAACACAGCAAAAATGTATGGGTCTTTTTCTGAATTGTAGATTTTTTGTACCTGTGTCTACTAAAATATGAATATTTTGATGTCAATAACACTCACTGTCTTGATTACTGTAACTTTACATTGTCTTGAAATCAGATAATCAGTCCTCCAACTTTCTATTTATTTTTATGAATTGTTTTGGTTTTTTAAATACTTCATTTTCATATAAATTTAAAATAATTTCTCAATTGCTACAAAAATTCCTTGTGGTCTTTCGATTATAATTAAATCTATACATCAATTTGATCAAAATTGACCACTACTAATACAGAACTAGTCACAAAATATTTGGAAGGGTTGAATGTTCAAGTTTCAGGCTGAAGCCTCAGAGTTAATATAGACTACTCAATAGATACTAAGCACTAAGTGACACTTTCTGGTGGAGTTTTAAGAGGCCATTGATATTAATGTGACTATAGGGATTTGACCACATTGTGAGTCATAGCCACCCACATAGTGTCTCTTTGTAACATCCACAGTTACTAGTGACCCAACTATGAACATATTGACTATTACTGCTGGAAGCAACAATCAAAACATCAGGAATATGAATTTTAAATTATTTCTGGCTTCTGCATCATACAGGAGGACATCTGGTTGGTGGAATCTAATTTACATAAAAATTCTAGCAGTAACTCAGTCAAGAAAATAAACTGCTTCCAGTCTCTGAAGTTTGGAAATGGATGCACATCAAGTGTCAAATCAATAATTCCATAATACGCACAGTGACTGAATCGTAGTTCTAATGTGCTTGATATATAAATTATATATTTATAAATATTATTCCAATTTATACAAAAATCCATTATAGTGCTTCCTTCAATCTATCTAGACAAATATTTGCTACCTTGAAAAATAAACATGGCATCATAACTTTTAATTAATGTTTTTATTATTGATTAGATCACTTTTATTCTTTGTTTTTAAGTATATTTCTCACCTATTGGTGAGTTTTTGTGTTGTTTAGTTTTTAGATTTATTCCTTCTCGTAAGAACTATTAGTTCTTATTTTTCTTCTTTCTACATTTGTGCATTTGTTTTAGGCTTGAATTTTTGTCATTTTTTACATCAATTTTTAGTTGGTTTTGTTGTTTGCTATCCTTTACTGTGTACCCACCGTGAAAGGATTTATAATGTCACATATAAAAAATTGAAATGAGGTCACATAAATCTTTAGCCTGGGGAAACATGAGGTATGAGATCATAGTTACCTAGGTTATTTTGACCTGATGTGGCAGGTTCCTGCAGGCTCCCAGATGCCAGAAAGATAATAACCTCAGTAAGAGCCTTTTCCTTCTATTTCAAGTCTCACCTGGAATGTATAAATTCATGACTGACCACCAATCAACGTCTGCTTTTGTTCTTCTTTCTCCACCAACACAATTGTAAAAACCAGTTTGCTGTAACCTCCTTCTTTGTTCTTCTTTATAACAATTAAAACCCAAACCCCTCAGATGCATTTGAAGAAACACTAATTTTAAATGACTAGAATTCATTTGCCCTGAGTGATCATCCTCATTATTGACTTGAACAATCTCTTCATTCTCATAGTTGGTGTTCCTCAACTGGCCATTTAGGTTGATATCATTATTTCCTAGAGATGGTAAAACAAGATTTGGGAGATATAAGGCTCAGGTGGGTACTTACGTTACTTATAATTTAAGTTCCCAATAAGTAAATGTAAAATTGCAGACTGGGAAAGTAATAGGAAGAAAAAAATAGACGTGTTTCATGGTGTATAGCAATGGTCTGGTGCTGATGTTTCTCTGAGGTTTTCCAAAACAAACAAATAATAGCTTGGAATGAATAAGGAATACTCAGCAAAGTAGGCAGCATGCTTAAATGAGGCTGTCCCCAGAGAATTTAAAGACAAGGCAGAAACTACTATGAGATAAAGCTGGGGAGGTGGTAAGAAAAGTAATCATGCAAAACATTGCAGGCGGCTGCATCTAATAGCAACAATATAAAAATTTAAAGACTTTAAGTACCAGAAATTTTAAATATTCATGAAGTTAAATCTTTCAGTCATTCATTTTGTGTATTATTAAATCATTTTTCACTTAATACAATCTGCCTCTGCAGATACTTGATTATTAATTTTTTTCCTTTATCTTTTTTGGTAAACAAATATTTAACATATGGTGAAAGATGATTATTTAAATCCCATATACTTAGTGATACAAACTTGAGAAAAAAATATTCTCTACTAATTAGAAAATAATAGTAACACACATGGGAGGATAGCAAAAAAAATTAAATCATTAATTGAATTCTTATTTTAGCTCACAGTAAAAAATAAAAAATAAAAAAAGACAGGTCTTTGTATCGATGTATCGGTTCAAACTTTTATCAAGTTGACCACAGCATAAAACTGTGGATTTTCAATACCTTCTATAATTATCACATCTGCTATATAATAGCAACTGCCATGTATGCTAGAGATCTTATCTCCTAAGCTATATCTCAAGCAGCACTAATAGCTTATGGCAATTTTCAAATTTCAGCTTCTTACAATCTACTTCTGAGAGTGTTATAACTGAATGCTTTGGGGCTTCTTTTCCTCTAGTTTTGTAATTTTCATACATTTCCCTAGACTGACATCAGATATATTTCTGTAAAATGCATTTCTATAATATCATTTCCATATATTTTTGTAATTATACATTGTTTTACTTAATTAACATTTTTCCATACTGGTCTATAATTGTGGGCATGGGCAATGTCTATCTTATTTACTGATGTACTCAATGTCTAAAATATGTAGCTGCGTAATAAGTAACTATGGAATGGACAAGTAGTTAAATTCCTTGCTTTCCATGAATTGCAGAATAAAGACAAGTTCCTTCAGAGTGATATAATGTTCCCTGACCAGGCTCCTGCCTATGTGTCCTATTGCATCTTTTGCCATTCTAACAATGTCTTTTTACCATTCAAAAATTTGGGGCTGCACACACTTTGATGCTCAAAGGCACCTCCTGCCTTCGTCCATGATATGCCCTTTGCCTAATCTAAACATGGTAATTGAAGAATATTTCTTTGTTTTTCCTGTAATTGGGGTTCTGGGTTCCTCACTTATGGCCCATCTGCATGTGCATAACTGGAGTATAGCTCACATTTACTTTGCAAGTTTGTTTGAAATTTATATATACATATATATGTGTGTGTTCACACACACACACACACACACACACACACACACACCCCATACTATTATACATGCCTGTAAATTTCTACAAAGCTGAGAGATCTTTTATTTGCATTTTATAACCTCAGCATCTATCTTAATGTCTAGCACAAAGAAGGTATTTGGAAATTCTAAATCAACAGAACCAAACAAATGTTGCAGATGGAAAATAATTAGAAAGGTTTTATAAAAAAAAGAAGTTATGAATTTCTAAAGAACTCATCTTTTTACTACCTTTTAATTGTAGGACTTATTTAGTATAGAGTTGTGAATATCTATTCATACCATGTGATTGTGACTTAATATTGATTCCTTGAGATTCAAGGGCTTCAAAAAGACACATTTAGAAAAATATTTAATAAATAAACCTTTTCCTTTATGTAAAATGATCGATTCTAATTATTCTCATTTCTGTTCTCTTCATAGTTTTTTTTCTCCTCTGAGAACATCTTTCTTATCTAAAAGTGTTATAAAATGATTTCAGAATAGCTTTCCTATTTGCTCTCAAAACTTCTATTAAAATTGACAATACAGGGGAAATTAATATGAGAATATGTAAAAAAATGAATTGCTGAAATCTCACAAAGAAAAGAACTTGGTGAATTCTTAAATGTCTGCATTATTGGATATTTACCATTTTCAGTAAGGCAATGGGGAATTATTAGGTTTCCTTGGTGGTAATTTTTAGTTTAATGTTTAAGTAATTTGATGATTTCCACAAATATCATTTCTAGTCTCATGCTTATTTCAGTTATTTACAATGTGGCTTTTTGTCATCTATCTAAACTTATCACATAAATGAATATTTTAAAACAAAATGATTCTACTCTAACGTTTTTTTTATTTTGTGAAGAATCTGTAAAAGCAGTCATTGTATTGATTTGATCAAATTGTTTAGTCTTAATTTTAGTGAGCTTAATTATAATTTTGATTTATTAATAAGAACTTGTTTTATTTGCTGACAAGATATTTTTAAATAACTAAAGTTCAAATATTACTATTTACAATCAATATGTCTTTAGAATTTGGGGATATAGCTCAGTTGGTAGAGTGCTTGCCTTGCATGTACAAGACCCTGGGTTTACTCCCCAGCAGCACCACCAAAACAAAACAAAACAAAACAGAATTTGATTTCTTCAGTAATGGTGTATTACATGATAACCTCTATATCTTTTATAACTAGTTAATATAAAATCCGTGAGTACCAACACTTTATCTTATTTAACATTTCATGTAAACAGAGTGCAAAGACATTGCTCTTATATTAAATTTTGAATCCTATTCAATATCCCATTTTTCAATATTAATTGAATGAATGAATAAAAGTGAGTCAAAGTTATATTTGTCCAGAACATTCCTTTTCTCCAACTGTGATCAGAACCACATTTTCCTTTAAGCATATTTGGTTGAGAACAACCTAAAATTATTGTACTTAAGAAAGGTATACATTTTTAAAGAATTATCATATACTTATTAGAAGAAAATAAACTCAATAGTTGCTTATGAGCATCAAGCTTTGCAAAATGACTAAAGATGGATGTGAGAAATGCAAAGGTATTTTGTAATGATCCCCAAACCATATTTCCCCAAATCATGATTTCAATTATACCTAGAAATGCTGTAGCAAATAAAAGATTGACTAAACCTGTTCATTTTAATGCCTCAACTAATTTACAATGATTTAGTCAGGGTTTAAAAAAAGGCACAAATAAATTTCTATTGGAATATAGAGAGAAGAAAGTTAAAAATTGCTTTGTGTTCAGATTTTTATATTTACATTTGAGTTAAAAATCAGTTAACTTCTCCCATTGACTTATGCTACTTTTGTATATCTTGTTTTATGATATATTTAGAAATAGCCATATACACCTAGATTACAGAGAAGCATAAGTAAAATTGATCAGCAGGTAAAACTCAATCCAGTTTTTTGTGATGGTTACCTGTCTGTGTGCTGCATAGTGTATTTAGTTAGAGGAAAATAATTAAGACAATATACTTGTTTCTGTTATGTAGAGACTGCTGCTTATGACATTATTTGATCATAAAATAGCAAACATATGCTCCAATAACTTCCTTAATGATTTATTTATATTTCATAACATTAAAATAAACAATATAATGAAATAAAATAAATATTAAAATAAACAACAATATAATAAAATAAGAATGAGAAAGCATTAATATATCATTTTTTGTGATAGGCAGAACAACACTCCTTGGTGTGTTAGTAACACTCCAGGAGTCCACATCCTGATCTTATAACCTGTTAATATGTGCCTTATGTGGCAAAGGAACTTTGTAGATAATATTTTAGGTGAGGACATTATCCTGGATTAACCAGTTGAGCTAAATCTTTTCCCATGTACTAAAGTTGGAGGGCAGTTTCAGGCTGTTATAGTGGAGATTTGAAGTTGCTATGCTACTAGGTATAAAGGTCAAGAAAAAAATACCATGGACCAAGGAATGCAAGAGGCCTCTAGAAGTTGAATGAATCAAGAGAAGAGATTCTCAACAGAGCTCCCATGAGATCAGGTATGCTTAAGGTGGTATGGCCCTCAAATTCGCAGGGCTTCCAGAATGATAAGCAGCTTTGCTAACCACTTGATTTAAGTCTTATAAGGTCCATTTCAGACTTCTGACATACAAAGTATAATATAATAAACTTATGTAATTTTACCCCATTAAATTTGTGGTGATTTATTATAGAAGCAAAAGAGTATGAATTCATTCAATCCAAAGGTTTTAAAATATTTTCATTAAAAAACAACCTCAGGAAAATAATGCAATGTCAATGAATATAAAGACTTGGTTTTTGGAAGCAAAATGTCTTTGGATTTAAATAGCATGGGTTCTTATTCCTGTTGCTTACAATCAACATTGCTGCGGATGGAGGACTCCTATGACACTCCATTGTTCTTATACAATATCGGAATACAAATGGAGGGAGATCCTCATTGTTATACAAAATTACATATAAGAGGTTGTGAGGGGAATGGGAAAATAAACAAGGAGAGAAATGAATTACAGTAGATGAGGTAGAGAGAGAAGATGGGAGGGGAGGGGAGGGGAGATAGTAGAGGATAGGAAAGGTAGCAGAATTCAACAGTTACTAATAGGGCATTATGTAAAAATGTAGATGTGTAACCAATGTGATTCTGCAATCTGTATTTGGGGTAAAATTGGGAGTTCAAAACCCACCTGAATCAAATGTATGAAATATGATATGTCAAGAGCTTTGTAATGTTTTGAACAATCAATAAAAAAAAATAATAATTTTCTTATATTGTTAGTGAACAATCACATGAGAAAATAAATTTAGAATACAGAGGTCATAATCCAGAGGAGAAATCTCATAGACTGAAAAAGATGCCATAGAAGAAAGAGAAAATGACTAATATGCTGGGAAACATATTAAACTAAGATTGAGAAAAGTTGGCTCTCATTTTTTCTCATGTGGCCAATTGGTGAAATATTGGGTATGTCATTACATTCATAAAACACATACTTATTTGGATATATAGAGATCTATATTTATTGATACAAAGTACCATACATTTCAATATATCTATTTTATTTTCAACGTGTGTATTTTATTTCCATAAACACTGACTGCAAAACTTTCTCCTTCCCAGCAAATTCAATATGGTAGAGTTTGGGATTTGTAATGTTCTCAGGAAATGTATTTTGAATATCTTATCTATTGTTTTTCCTAATGATTGTCTGAGGCCCATTTGTTCTGGTAAATGAGATTTAAGGAATACTTTTCTGGGGCTTCTAGAAAATGTGTCCCCCCCACTCCTTTTTAAAAATTTGAATGAATGGTGTTTTACAAAGGTTTCCTCTTTGTTGCTGTTGAGACTATTTTTTTGACCATCACACAAAGAGCTAAGAAATCTTATGCTAAACTATTTCCTAAAGATTAGGAAGGACCTCCAAACAACTTTCTATCCAAGTTTAGAATTTCCAAAGACAACTCAGTCTCAATAACTATCCATTACAATTCCAAACTGGCCTTCTAAATTTCTAATGGTGACAATGTATACCTACTTGAACATATCATAATCCCAAGAAAAATTCCCAACACTTATTTACACTAGAGTATCTGTGACCAATTTATTGCCAAGTCAGGGCCATTTTATCACCAATAATATCTCTACTTTTTAAACCTCCCACTAGTCACACCAAACAGGTAGTAGCCTGAGCTACTACCAAATGCAATTCTCATGTATTTCACTTTAAAAAATATTTCAATCTTTAGCACACATATTGAAGAACTTCTAGCTCTGGAAATACAGTAGACTTAACTAAATATTTCATCCAGTACAAGCATATATATACTACAGATAAAATATAACAAACATGTGAATATATGATAATGATGTAATGAAAATTTTGAAAGAGAAATGGCAATCTCAAATATTATACTTGGAACTCATGATAAGAGTATTTGCCAATTCCCTTATTCAATGGTCTTTGGTGAACATTGGAGTCAATTAGTTTTCTTAAAATTTTATTTAAATGTATTTGAGAAAACCAAATGTGTTATTAGGCTTTATGAGGCAGGATTCTAGAATTAAGAATTCAAAGTCAGGATTTTCCATTTAAGGGCACTATAAAGATTGCTCAGGGCTCCTGGTAAAGAACAAAAGTCTCAAAATGTCAAACTCAGTATATTTTGGTGTGTAGAGTGAGAATTCACAAAAATATGTAGTTCTCTTTTGATTTCAACTGAGATGGATTGATATATTTTTTCCATTATGTCAATTTTAATAAATTTGCTTAAAATCACATATCATTAAGAATGTTTATTCTTTCCATATTGATTGTATCTGAAAGGATTCTACATTGCTGGCATAAATTATGCTGGCCTATGGGTCACTTTTATTCTCTCTTTCTCAGGTATGATTTTAAAATATCAAGTTTATACATCTTTTGCCAAAGCACTATAGTAAATGCATAGGAACCATATTTTAATTTTAAATTTATCCTATGGACAGAAATAATCTTTTAAGATACAAATTAAATGAATTTGCTTCATTTCATGATTTTTTAATGGTTTCTCATTTTTGTTCTGGAATCAAATTGGTGTTAATTAGCACTGCAGGATATAACCAGTTTTAGTTCCTACCATACCTCCTGCAATCCTTACAGGTCCACCTGAGACCCCAGGGACTTAAAATAAGCTCCATTCCCCACGGATATCAGATCTTTCAAACTTCTGGGACTATTTTTGTAATCATAGTACTCATCCTTTAAATTTGAGTTAATCATTTACTTTTTTTATAAAGCCACAGGAAATTTAATTGCTAAGTCTACTTTTCCTTCCATTTTACCATGAACATGTTTTGGAACATTGTCTACTATGTGTATACTTTGATAGTATATATATATATATATATATATATATATATATATATATATATACACACACACACACACACGTATATGTATACATATATTATACATATATATAATTTTTAATATTCTATATTATATATTCTAAAAAACAAGGTGTATATGTGTATATACACATTTATGTTTTTTATTTTGCTGTTTCCTTGGATTTTTCTAGATATTGAATAATTTATAACAAATTAGAATGAATGATTTTCTTTATCTCCACCTTAATACTTACATAAGTTATTAAAAATGAATAAGTTAATTTGTAAGTTCTTCCAATATATGCTATTCTATTTTCCATGAAAATAAAATGTATAAAGCGAGTGGGATAAGTAAAATATTCATTTCTTCAGCAGACATTAGGATGTGTATGAACAAAACACATTCAATTTTTAAATGCATTTTTTCATTTTATAATTAAGTTGCCAGCCTACATCTGTGAGCAGCAGATGCATAATTTCTCACTCTTGATATCTAAAAAGAAACATTTAAAAGGTGAGACTTTCTGTTGTAATTTTTCATTTACTCTTAATATAAATTTTGAGTTACTCAGCTATGTAAAAAGCCAAAAGAATACTAGCCCTTCCCACTTTCATACTCTCGGGAAAGCACAATATGTTTTTTTTTTTTAATTAAGTCAAAGTAATTAATGAGGAGCTAAGCCTTGTTTAACATGATTTATATTGCTTTCATTGAACCTATTTATTGTGAAATACCTACTATTTAAATAAGTTATGCTTAGTAAAATTTGCTAGCTCTTCATCTTGTGCCTATTTCTTTTCCATCCTTCTTATATTTCATTATCTCAAAAAATATCTACCTCTAGATAAAGGAGCTATTCCATGAAATAAGCAACAACTACTTTAAAAAAAATAATGTAAAATCAAGTGAACTATGTTAAAAATGAAGCATGAATTTTTATGTAAATATAAATGTGCTTACATGTATTCTAAAATTTTATCAATATATTCCAATTTGATTAATAAAAAAATTCATATATATTGATACATTTCAAATGTACTTATATATAAAAATCTGTATTCTCTTACAGAGATTAAAAAGGAGTGCTCTGTAGTCCTTACTAGAACCAAAATGTTTCTAAGATAGAACATTAAAAATTAGAATACATATATACTCTTTATTATCAATTGGCTTGTTCAATTTACAAAAAAAAAGAATTTTTGCTACATATGTTTGAGGAGGCAGTATGAGTTTCCAATGTCAATATACTAAATTCTTTTAGAGTAACATAACTGTTAAAAGCTCCTAATAAATACTTATTCTGTTATTGGGAAAAACACAGCTAGCAGATTGCTTGGGCCACTTATTGTTTTTTGGTGTATAATTTTTTATAGAATATCTATTTGGACTGAAAATGTCTTATGAGGAAGAAAATGTCAATTATAATATGTAAGTAATTTATTAATATATTTAAATATAATACTGTATGTGCTACATAATACATTCTATTTTATGTTTATGTATTGCATGTATGCATCAGAATACTCAAATTTTAATCATAGCAGCATATTTGGTTCTTCCTCCTCAATAACCCCCAAATTTCATATTCTTATAAAATAGCATACTAAAATATTAATATCTTTGGAATTTTATACATACAAGGTCATGTCATCTACACATAATTTTACTTCTTCCCTTCTGACTTGCATGCCATTTATTTCTTTTTCTTTTCTGATTGCTCCGTACTTCCTGTACAGTTTGAAATACAAGTGGTTAAGGGTGGACATCCTTCCCTCATACTAGATCTTGGTGGAAAAACTTCCAGTTATTAAAAATGTGATGCTAGTTGTGGGTTTTTCATTAAATGACCTTTATTTTGTTGAAGAATTTTCCTTCTATACCTAAATTACCAAGAATTTTTATCAAGAAAGATGCTGAACTTTCTCCAAAAAAAATTTTTGGTATCAATCCAGATGTGTTTTTTTATTCTCTGCTCATGTAGTATATATCATATGGATTGATGTCATATGTTAAACCAGAATTGCCTGCAAAGGATTAACCCCACTTGGTCATGATATACAATATTTTGTTTGATGACTTCAGTTTTCTAATATTTTGTTGAGTATTTTTGCATCAATGTTCATGAAAGATATTGGCCTGTACTTTTCTGTGGTGTCTTTTTAATGTTATCATTGAACACTAGAAGTTAGTCTGATGCAGTCTCATGGATGCTAGAAGAAGCTAGAGGATTCCTGAACCAGAGAAGGCCTTTATGACTCTTAGGTATAGCAAATGGAGTGTCAGCCCTTATGCAAATTTCTAGTCCTGCTAATCCTACAGGGCAAAATAAAATAAAATAAAATAAAATAAAAAGGACCAGTGGACTCCTGCACATCCATACGTTTTATTAGAGAAGAAGAGCCCAAAGCCTGGGGTTACAGCAAATTAAGTCCACATGACTTTTGCTCCAGAGAGAGATTACCTTTATTATATCAGACAGTAAACAAACCTGATGTTTGTTTCAGAAGAAAATATTAGTTCTCTTCCAAAGATGTTTGCTATAAAAACATCCTTGAAAATAAAGTTCAGAATAAAGGTAGTCAACCTAAAAGCTATACAGAAATGTCAGAAAAGCTCATGGAGAATTTTCTCTCAACAATTATTACTTAGTGCTAGTGTCATGAAATACATGTTCACAATTAAAGGGGGGTGTATAAATATATAACAATGGGGACAATATATGGAAGGGTGATTTAAAAAGCTAGCAAATGAGGTGCAGGTAGAAAGTTAAAAAATGAAGAGGTGCTTTCCAGATGAAGTGAGAACATGTGTAAGTGGTGGGGTTTGAAAGGTGTTTTTGTTTTATCCTGTTTTGTTTTGTTTTAAGGAGGATGCAGGAGGAAAGAAACAGCTCCTGTATGACCTGAGAGTAAAGAGCTGTATTGTTAAATCAGGAATTAGGGTAAAGGACAAAATATCTGGAGCAGAATGAACGAGGGAGAAAGTAACAGAACAGAACAAAAACAAGCAGAAAACAAGTAGGTAGAAACCCACCAACGATTTCAAATTTTATGATGAAATAAATGAAAGGTATTTCTATGTAAAGAATAGGATATGTGCCAGTTTCTTTAAAAAAAGAAAAAAAGAACAAATCCTGTTAAGACTTTTGTAGGTGTTTGCATGAATGTAAAAATCCTTTTGAAGATAACTGGCATCTTAACTCTATGAGTTCTATGACCCATGAGCATGAACTGTTCTCTGTTTATTTAGATCCTTCATTATTTATTCTAGCAGTTTGTAGTTCTCTGTTTATAAGGTCTTACATATCCTTTAAAATTTTATTTGCCCCTAACTGTGTTTTTATGCCATTGGTAATGCGTTGGGTTAACATTAACCCGTACGTAGGAAAGTTTGTAGTAAAGAAAAAACCCAAAGAATGTGATAATGAAGGAAGTGCAGAGGGAGGCTGATCTCCAAACTTCACTGGAAGATGTAAACAAAGTGACCTTGATTGTGAACTGTAGGAACATACTCATAAATCATCTGAGGAAACCCACTTGTGCCATAGGCACACCCCTATCCTACACATTCCCCTCTTGTGTTTCAGCCTGCAGCTGCCAAGCAGAGAGCAATAAAATATCCTCTCTTTTGAGTCCTTCCTTCCAGTTCTTCCTTTGGAATGTGTAAACAGTCTGTGTTTACAGTCCTGGGGTTGAACAGAATGGAATTGTTTATTAAGTTCATTTTTAGTTTACTTATGTTTAGTATATAGTGCTGTAACTGATTTTTATATATTTATCAGGTATCTTGCAACCTTGTTGAACTCACCATTCTGTGAAAAGCATCAGGGGAAGAACTATGCATCCTGTATGTTTAATTTGCCTAACAACCAAGTAAAATAAAAAGCAAGTTTGTATATGCACAGTTGCTTATTTGGGGCAGTATTTCCAGTAGAAATAAATAAAATAAAAATGGTAATCTCACAAGGAGAGGGAGTACAGAAAGGAGTGGACGGATTAGGGTCAGAAATAAGATGATTTTGAATGTATCTTTTTAAGTAGCTTTGATCTTTGAACCATGTGAATGTTTTGCCTAATCAAAATTAATATAAATCAAAAGGACAACAACTAGGAGAAAAAATCGGTACAGGGAAAAGCAAATGTAAACAGCTTAGAAAATAATTATTCCAGGTGATTTTGAGCATATTTGTTTGACTACAAATCCTTAGTGATAGATAGTCAAAGAAAATAAATTTTACAAATTGCTCAGTTGTTTTACTGCTAATACCAATACTGATATTATCATATGAAGTTTCTCAATGTATTTCAGAATAAAATATAAATATGTATGAAATTGTTATTGAAAACATGATTTCAGTATAAGAGAAAAATACAAATGAAAACCCCTGTGATTCTAAATTGAAATTAAAATGATTAATATAAACTTATAATTAACCATATTTTCTAGCTGAACACATTCCACTCCTAGATTATTTGGTGTCTTTGGGTCTTGTATTAGGCAGTTTCATAAGCATTATCACTTTTGTTCCTTCTAGAGTTTCTGTGGGGTAGATAGTATTATTTTTCTTTAGAGATGGTACAACTGAAAGTCAGAATAATCAATATGCTCTTTATGGGTCATCTAATGGTAATAGTAATAGAGCCATGATAATTTTTTTTTCATTCTAGAATCTAGGTTTTTTGCTATGCCACATGTCCTATTGTATGATTTGATTTGCAACACATTGCCAGAATAGCATTCTGCTTAACCCAAGGGAGGACTAATCATGTGCATTTGGCTGACATGAGAATCAAGTTTTCCTGAGGATTCGAAAACCCTATAATGACACAAGTAAAAAGACCAGTACTCTGGGTTAGCCAAGGGCAATGCATAATTCTCCGATCAGGGAAAGCTAATTATCATTAAACTGAATCTTAGTGGTTGCATCATGTTGAGAGCACTTCAAAGAATTAAGACAAGATTCATGAGTGACATCAGTCATAGACACTTCAGGAAAGGTAGAAATACATATGTTCCACATTTACCCTTATTGATCAGACACGGATTCTTTAGTTGCTACATATCTTCATGGCCTCTAAAATTCAAGCATCTTGCTGCCTTACTTGATCACATAAAAACAGCTGATATCCTCCCACATATTTTTAAAACATGACCCCTTACCCTTTGAGAAATTAAAAATATATACATATCAGTTTATAATAAAAATATAACTTCCCAGGACTTTCACTCACATAAAAATTATATTGTAAATGTATATGAAAGATTTATTTTATACTCAAGACCTGAAAATGATTCATCTTTACTTTGTAAAGAATCTGAATTATTTAAATGTCTATCAATTTTAAAAAGAGATACAAGCAAATCACAGTTATAGTTATCTCACCACATTGAAATATAGTTCATAAAATAGTGGGTCAGGTGAGCCTACTGTTTAGGATATTCATGGTCTAATAAGTTTACATCTTTTATTGCATTACTTGAAACTGAAGCATTTTGAAAGATTACATGCTAGTATTGCCCCAAAGAAGTGTTTATTTTTTAATCAATTTTTAAAATTTAATTGGGTGCACAATCTTATCCAAAATGTGAAAATTAGGTTTTTCTTTGTAGGGAAGTTTATAGGGTACTTTTGCAACTTACACGATCTCTAAATGTATCCTTTCAGTAACAACCAAAACATATGTATGATCATTACTCAAGATGGTTCGCCAATTCCTGATAATGCTTACATTCTATCAGAAGTCTGGTTACTATTTTGTTTTTGCTAATCAGTCAAATACTGCTTTCAGTATCCATACAACATGTTATGTTATATTTATTCAGATTATAATCTTGTATATATATAAAATTATTTTAAAATCATACATAAAATATTTAAATTATTTATTTGTTTAAACTTTTAAAAATGTTTTGGTTTTGTTTCCCATAAATAGTGTCATAAGAGCATCTGGCATCTTCTTGGTAAAAAGTAAAACATGGTTCGTAAAAGAAAATGCTGCGGTTTATTTTATATTTTTTCCATATTTAATGGGGGTTTGATTAACAAAATACTGTTTAATTGTAGGGTACAAAGTGATGATTTGATTATATACATTGTAAAATGATTGCTAAGATGAAGTATATTAACACATCCCTCACTTCACCTTGTTACCACTTGTGTGTGTGTGTGTGTGTGTTGTGTGAGTGTACACAGTGAGAACACTTAAGATGAACTCTCATAACAAATTTTAAGTGTACAATACAGTGTCATTAACTAAAATGGGATTTTACTTACATCAATACCTGTCTGAAGGTTGGGAAAAAAAATACATAATCCTTTATGCTGGACTTGAGAGTATGCTACATAAATATCTGGCTGCTAATACATTTTAGAAGAAAGCTGGAAATGTTTTTCTCCCTGGGTCATTATTTATATTTCTCCACTTTGGGTAACTATAATAAAATATTCTGACACAGCTACTTCTGAAGAAAAGAGATTTATTAGGTGACAGTATCAGAGACTGAAAGTCCAAATGGCATATCACATGTTCAGAAGGTTTGTCCTTTGGCTGTATCACTTTGTGCAGAAGCCAGCAAGTGACTGCATCTCAAACCAGGAACAGAGGAAGTTGAGTGAAGCCAGCTTGCTTCTGTTATAAAAACCCTCATGTGAGCTTCCGGGATTGCATAAGAACTATCTTCCAAGAGAAGGCCCCTCAAAGACTAAAAATCTCCCTAGGCTCCACCCCTTAAAGAACCCAGAATACCTCCCCATATTGCCACCCTCCAATAGCATGAACCTTAGAGAAACACAAGCCATATCTGAACCATAATACCATGATGTAAAGCAATTGTTTAATGGAGGAAAAAAAATCATATTCTGTTTCTCATGCCTTTAGAGAATATACTGGAAAAGGAATTTAAGTGTGTGAGACTAAGTTATTCCATTCTTTTTGTATTGCTCACAACCATTCCTCTCCTTCTGCTTTTCTTCATTAAGATACAAGGGTGAGGCCCAGGACTACCTTGTAGAGAGAGTCTGAATGTTTACATCAGTCTTTCTATCTTTTTCTCTCATTCCAACTTAAATCAGAATTTCTGAGTGTGTTATTTTTCAAACTTAAACTCTCTCCAAGGTAAGTCATTCCAGAGTCCCAATGCATGAGAAAGCACTTAAGAAGCCTATTTCCAATCAAAGAGAATCAGCAGTAGAGTGGGTCTCAATTTTCTATGCTCACTTGCTTCCAAACTCAGATGAGATTTAATAGCTACAACTAATTATCACTCTTAAATACCCAGGTTATGAAAGTGTAAAATATGCCTTTTGGCTATCTGTAAGATTGAGATCTCATAGTAAACAAAAGCTTTCCAAAGGTTATGCAAGAAATGTTAGAAAAAGTTATATTGAAAACCTCTAAATTTCACATTATAAAGCTGCAGATATCACTCCAAAGTCTATCTAAATTATCCTCAAAGACGAATAAAATCATGAAAGTTTGTTAGGAAAAGAAATATGACAATGGAAAGGAAGGATACTAGGCAGATGAGAACTAATACTTAGTAAATATCCACTGTGCTAAAGAAAACACATGTTTTTCCATGCTTCTGAATCTTCAGATACTAGGATTTCGTCTGGATTATATGAGAAACTCAATTTATATTTATTAAATAAGCGAGTAAAACCCAGTAATCATTACTTTCTTCTAAAATCATTGCGATCATTTCTTACTAATTTCCGCCTTTGCATTCATCACCTAGCAACTAGAATGCTGCACAAAAGGACTGGGATTAAGAATGATAATCATTTTGAAATAAATATAATTCTAAGGGTTATAAAATAATGAACATGGAAGTTTTGATCCTCATAGTTATAGCCGGAAAACAAAGACTTTAAAAGATGTTTTTCAAATATTAAGTCGAGTTCTCTCATGGTGTTTTAACTACATGAGGGCTTTCAGAGGGTGAATACAGTTGTCTAGCCTTTCAAAGGAACCATAAAGATAGAGGAAAAAAGAATGGGATACACTATGACTTTTGTTGCATATATGAATTGGGATTTCAATTTAGAAAGTTGCTCATTTTTTATTGTTGTTGTTGTTGTCATTTGGTACTGGACACTGAACGCAGGGACATTTTACCACCAAGTATATCTTTAGCCCTTTTTATTTTGAGACAGGGTCTCCTCCGTTGCTGAGGGTCTACCTAAGTTGCTGAGGTTAGCCTTGAACTTCTGATTCTCCGGTCTCAGCCTCCCATGTTGGAGGAATTATAGGTGTACACCATCATGCTCAGCCAAAACTTCCACATTTTTAATACACAAGAAGTAATGCAGGGATTAATAATATAACATGAATACTTAATCTGACTGCTAGACAAATAACTCTATATAAATTTCAACTGACACATCTGAATATTGTATAAATAAGTTGAGGAATTTCTGTAGTTCACTATAGAGCAGGATCTGGTTTAATATATGTGGCATCACGGAGAACTATATAAAAATAAAAGAAAATCAATGTATAATAAACAGATTTAAAACAATATCTCTTTGGTATTAAAAAAAAACACTGCAAAATTTAGGCTGTACTCTGCAATGATACATATCTCAAAATAGAATGGAACAATTCTTGACATAAGAAAATCTAGGCCAATTCAAAATAGACACTCATGTTCTAATGTAATATTGAAGAATGAGTTAAAGGTAGACACTGCAACAGTTATAAAAATTCTGCTTTAATAAATAATCATGTTCTTGCCTAAAGGTTAAACCAGGCTTCTGGAACATAGAATTTTTCTAGTTATAAAAGCAGAGATTATCAATTCAATATAATGAACTCCAGGCTTTTTAATGATATTTTCAATTTTCATTAAGTTTTGATAAAATAAAATAGAAATATGCCTAGCAAGAAAGGTTATCTTAAGAGAATCTCTTAAGGCTTTATTTAAATGAATGGTTCATAAGCATTATTTTCCAGATATATTCCACTTGATTTAGTCTATTAGGAGATTACATTGAAGTTTGAATGAATAGATTTTGCCATTTTATGTTGTAAAATTTAATAGTTTGGCCAAATTAATGATTTCTGGAAAGAAGTATTATAACCATAGATTTGTGAGGTTCACAAAATGAGGCATTTTTTTCCTCTGTGAAATATGGTTTTTAGATATATGCAAAAGTGGTTAGTTTCAATGAAATAGATTATGTACACATACATGCATGGTACAGAAAAAATATATGTGTACACATTTATGTATATTTCTTTTTAAAAAAATCTTTAATTAATTTATTTATTTTTATGTGGTGCTAAAGATTGAACCCAGGGCCTCACACGTGCTAGGCAAGTGCTCCACCGATGAGCCACAACCCCAGCCCTATGTGTATTTCTTAAGCATGCACCTAAGAAGAGATCGGGAAACTTCTATCAAAATTTTAGGCAATATTGCCATTCTCTGAAGGTTTTCATAATGCTGAAGCCTGTCAAATCTAAGGACTGTGAGAATAGGCAGCAAAGCAGAGAGCCATTAAGATGGGCTCAGCCAATGTTATCTAGAAGAGCAAAATGATAATTGACAGGAGGGTGTCTTTAAACTCTTTAGCTCAGAATTCAAATAGAGTAACATAACCTCTTGAACACTCTCTACTTATCATAGAATACTTGCTACTTACATCAGAGAAGATTGCTATGTAATGTCAATGTGTTTTATACTTTAATTTTAACCTTCCCACAATTGTCTTTCTGTACAGAGAAGACTGATAAAGATATAGACATAAAGAATACAATTATATATAGAAGTCACTTCACTATAGTAACCTACATAAAGGGAGAAAGGAAAATCTTTTCAATAAATTCAATTGCGAGAAGTGGGTATCTACATGCAGATTAATGAAATTGTATCTGTTTCTCTCACCATATAAAATATGCAAAAAGGATGGAAGACCTAAATCTAAAACCTGAAACTTAAAACTGTGAGAAAACAGAGGACATGAGTTCTATGACATCAATCTGAGTAATGACTATTTTTGGATGCAACCCCAACAGTACAGATAACAAAACCAATATTCGACAAATAAGATTGCATCAAACTAAAATGCTTCTGCACTATCAATAAGGTGAATAGAAAACCTATGAATTGAAAGAATATATTTGCAAACTATACATCTTCTCAGGAGTCAATATCTAAAACATATAAGAAACTCAAATTATTCAATAGCAAGAAAATAAATAACCCAATTTGAAAATGGGCCAAAAAACTAAATAAATATTTCTCAAAATAAGAAGACATACAAGTGGCTAACAGGTGTGTGAAAAATTCTCAATACCATGAATCATCAGGAAATTCAAATTAAAATCACAATGAAATATCCATTTAGAATGATTATTATCAAAAAAAGAGAGAGAAATGATGGAGGATCTAAAGAAAAGAGAACAATTGTACATTCTTGGTGGGAATGTAAATTAGTAAAGCTATTATGGAAAGCAGAATGGAGGTTTCTCAAAAAATTAAAAGTAGAACTGTGTTATGACCAGCTAGCTCACTAATTATATTACATAATAATATGTAAACATATCAAAGGATTAGTCTTTAATATTACATCAGTATGTAATAATTACAAATTATATGCAACCAGCATGTTGAAGGTATATCTACACTACTATGTCTACTGGAGTATTATTCATAGTAGCCAAGATAAGAGGTCAACTTAAGTGTCCATTAATGGATAAATGGGTAAAAGTAATGTGGTGCACATAAAGACAAATAATGCATAATCTCACTTATATTGGAACATAAAAACATCAAACTCAGGAAAAGAATAAAACTATGATTACCATGAGTTAGATGGAGGAATTGGGAAATTGTGACCAAAGGACACTGAGTTGTATTTAGGAAGAAAAATTTCAGAAGGCCTATTTTATTTCATGGTAGCAATAATTAAAAACAATATACTGTATACTTGAGAATTGCTATAAGAATAGATTTTAAGTGTTCTCACCCTAAAAATGGCAAGGATGTGAGGAAATACAAATATTAAACAACTTTATCTACCCATTCAAATTTGTATGTATTTATCAAAACATCTTGTGTGGGGAGCAATGACTTGAACCATGGTTTCTGATTCCCTCATGGCTGCATTTGCACTGGGAACTGCTTGTGTGAGGTGCAGGTCAAGATGGCCCAGTTGCTATGGTGATGCCTGGCCAGAAGAGGAGAACTGTTAAGGCCTGTAGCTGCGTCAGTGGGGACCTTGAGCTCAGGCACTAACTCCCGAGAATAGAGAATTCTGGGCATAACAAGATGACCTCAGTGTCTTGCAGCTTTCTTTGCCATCTTTAGGTCTGTCTGCTTTTCTGAAACTTTCTCACAAATAACCTTTTGATGACAAAATCTATACAATAAACATGCTGAGCTGGCTCTAGGTCAGCCAAGCTCCACCAGAGCTTGTCTGTCTACTTGGTCTGTCTTTGTCCCTATCTCACCCTTTGCCAATTTTCTGAATGAATGGCCATGCAGGTTGCAGCAATCTTGCTGCATATCATAAATAAACATAATTTCTACTTTTTAATTATATACTAGAATATAAAACAAACTAAAATAGTGATGAAATGCACAAATTCCTAGTAAATTGAACTAAAATGGAAACAAAATCTTGAATATTCCTACAGTTATTAAAGAAAATGGATCTCTTTAAGTAAAAATATGTTTTTTCAAGATTAAACCCAGCATGATGACTTTAATAATCATGTTTTGCAAAATATTCAAAAGTGATTATTAATTAGAAAAATAGGCTAAGATATAAATAGCATAACATTATAACATAATGTATAAGACTAACATAAAACAAAAATTTAACAGAGCTAAAACTAAAACCACAAACACAAAACACTTATAGTCTAATTTAACTCATGAATTTAGATAGATAATTTCTAATGCATCAGCAAACAAAATAAATATATTAAAAGATAGTATAACATGGTCAAATTGATTTTATCATGAAATCAAACTTCACTTATGATGAGAAGGTCTTAAAGCAGTTGAACACTTTAAGCAATGAACAGAGAAAGATTATATGATAATCTTAATAGTTACTGTGATGTCTTTGGGAAAACTCAACATTTATACATGAATATTGGAGATTTGTGAGAAAGACACCTTAATTGATTTTTGTTTGTTTGTGGTGCTGGTGATTGACCCCAGGGTCTCAGTGTGCTAGGCAAGCACTCCATGATCTACATTCCCAACTCTGAATTTATCAGCACACTTAGTAGAGAATGACACTAAATGCAGTTGGTGTTACCAAGGTAAGACCTTAAAAGAAATAATGGTAAAAGACTCATATATGCTCTCTAGTGAAGTTTCACTACATTTATCATTTTTAAAAATTAATTTAGTTAACCATTTAATAAGATTTACTGAAAAACAAAAGTTTATGCATTCATCTAAAATATATCTTTTGAAGGTCTTCAAAGTGCCAGTCACTAATCTAGTCACATATCACATATAAAAAGCCATGTAATCATGAAACATATATTACTTGTATGTAATTAACAATGAACAGAAAGAATAAATGTTCTACATGGGGTCTTAGAAGATGGTAAATTCTATAGGGAAAATAGAAGCAGGAACATTGGGATCAAGCCTTCTAGGGGAGGGAAGCAGTTGCAATCCCAAGAGGATGGTCTCAGCCAAACTCATTGAGAGGGTGGGAAGAGGACCAGACAAGGGTGAATACCCTACAGTGAGACCCAGTGTTGAGGAGAATTCAGTGTGACTAGATGGAGGAATGACTGGGATGGGGGATAGTAGAAGACCAAGTCAGAGAGAAAAGGGGGCCATCATGAGGACTTTCACGTGTGTGTGAAAGGGGACCCACTGCAGGATTGTCAGTAGAAGAACAGAAATTTTTCTTTCTAAAGGTACATCCTATAGTAGTGTATAATGATAGAAGTAGATCTCCAATTTGAAGGATATTACACTAATAAAAAATTAGAGATAGCTGGGTGTGGTGGTGCACATCTATAATCCCAGCAGCTTGGGAGACAGGCAGGAGGATCACTAGTTCAAAGCCAGCCTCAGCAAAAGTGAGGTGCTAAGCAACTCAGAGAGACCCTGTCTCAAAATAAATACAAAATAGGTCTAGGGATATGGCTCAGTGGTCAGTCAAGTGCCTCTGACTTTAATCCCCGGTACCAAAAAACAAAAATAAAATAAATAATTAGGGATGATGACAACTCAGTCCAAGGTGTCATTTCAGAGAATGTAATGAATAGTGATCAGATATTGCACACACTTTGAAGGCAGAACCAATATATATATTTTCAAAAAATATTAGATGTAGAGTATGAAAGAAAGCAAACGTAGGACTTCAAGTAGGACTTCAAGATTTACCTAGGACTTTCAAAAGGATAAAAATGTTCATCAAACTGAACAAATTTGTGGGTGAACAGGTCTTAGGGGAAAGAGCAGGAGATGAATTTTTGAATTCAGCAGTGAATCCTATAGGGACAAAAGTTTGATTAGAGATAGAAGATAGAAGAAAGGCAAAACTGTAAGACCAAATGATATTACAAATAGTGTGAGTTGACATAGACAATTGAGCTCATAAACAAATAATTTTTATTTTATTTCATGAAAATGGCTCTTCCCTGGATTTTTTGATTTATTGCTGCATAGTAGGGAAATGTATTATTTTTTCTATGTGACTCTGGAAACCACATTAACTAAAAAATGGGCAGGTACCATATAACACAAGCTTTTGCTTCCATTATACTGTGTATGTTTTCAGATAGTCGTTGTACAAAGACTATGCAGTACAATATATTGTATTTTAAAATGATTTAAAGCAAAATGACTGTCAAGGGACTGCTTCTTTAAAAATTGAAATCATTTGATCCTATTTCATTCATTATGAATGCAGCAGGGTTTGATCTAAAAATACATGCTAATTTCCAAGGGTTTAATTTTCTTGAAGAACTAAGATATTTCAAAGTAAATGAGATTTTACATTTCAGTCACACAGCTGTGATACTATAAATTTTATCTAACATAGTGATACACTATTAAATCTCAATTCCAGGATCATGCAGATTTTCAATGTGTTGGGAACACAAAAACATAGAATACAAGAGTCATGAGGAGAAAGATTTATTTTCCACACATGGAAATCTGCCACACACAATTTCCCAGTTCCTAGTAGCCATTCAATAAATATCTGCTGACAGAATGAATAATTAAAATTACCATCTATTTCAGCTGCAACTCAGTCTCTGCTAAAAGTACAGTTTGAAAATCCATCATTCCATTTGTCACAATGAAAATAGAAGCAATCATTTTTAATCGATGATCTATAATTGTCTTCAACATTAGTAAGAAATCTTAAGCCAATTCTTACTTAGAACTTCCTGTGTGTTCATCACAGTGGGGATAGTGATAATTGGCAGAAAAATGCCAAAAGTCACATTTAAAAATGGATATTCTTTTGCCTGGTTCAGTGGCACATTCCTGTAAATGCAGTGATTTGGGAGACTGACGCAGGAAGATTGCAAGTTCAAGACTGGCCTTAGCAATTTAGTAAGAACCTGTCTCAAAATAAATGAAAAATGGTGTTGAGCAGGGGATTGGGGATGTAGCTCAATGGTAAAGCATCCCTGGGTTCAATTCCAGTACTGCCACTGCCATCATCATCTTCATCATTAGTTTTGTTTTTAATGATCAATCAAACACATGCAATTTTTTTCCTCCAGAATTTGAAGAAGCTCTCAAAAGAAAGCATTGGATTTCTGGTTTTGCTACCCCAGTGCTAGTTTTCATAAATAATTTTTGTAGATAAAATTATAGTAAATAGTTCCAAATTTAGCTAAACTTCGTACTTACTACTTAAGAAAAATAACATCAGTAGAAAGGGAGACGGTCATTAGAAAAACCTAATAAACCACTCAGTAAAGGGAATAACAGCAATACCATCATTCCATCTAACAGAGGCACTTGGGAATTTTTGCCAGAGTTAAATCTACTTGCATACAGTCCTTTGGTGAGTATAGATAGTTACAATAAACAATACAAGTTAGCTGATTTTTTTGGCTTAATTATCGTTGTTTAGATTTTACACTCAGAAAGAAGATGCCTATTACAATTTGTTTTTCATGTACTTTCAAATAGTTAGAAATGGGGCACACAATATGAACTATATCCAAATCCACTTGGCACAAATTTATCAGAGGAAATTAATAATTTTTCATATTTTGTCTTTATGGAATTTGGAGATGATACTCTCTCTCCTGTAAATGAGTGCAGATGATTTGCTCTGAAAAGATTGTGTTTCCAGATAACTCATTATATTATGGAAATTTACAGGAAGTTTCCATGGATGATACATTTCCAGGTATTTTCTCACTCTATTTTAAAATCTAAATTCCATCTCAGCTGTGGGAAAACTACAGGCTGAAGCCATTGAGCTTTAAGAATTAGAGAACTAAATTTGCTTCATTATCCAATTATTTCCCGTATCAAGTTATTTAGGTCCTAGTGATTTAAACTAACTCCATCTAAGTAATTGAAAGAAATTCCCACAATAGAATCACCTGTGGTCTTAACTAACTTTGTTAAGTTATTTAACATCACCTGTGGTCTTAAGATGACTTTGGTAATAATAGGCCAAGCAAAAGAAGATGCAGCAACATGTCTTAAATTATGAAGCATGTTTATTCTGGGTAAAAGGAAGAATTTAATTTTTACTATTAAAATGGAAATTAAAGAAAGATTGTGTAACAGGATTGCAAACATGTTGAATGTTTTAGTGATCTGTTGCAACATAACAAAACATTTCACAGTTTTGTGGCTTATAATATGAAATATTTATTATTAACTCTTTTTCCTGTGTTGACTTGTCTGGGTTCAATCATGCAGCAGCTCCGTTTAGATGGAGTGTTGGTTAAAGTGGAAGATTCAAAGCAGCTTCGCATACATGTCTGGCAGTTGTGTTGGCTGTAAGTTAGACAAACTTCGTTCTGCTCTGCTCCACAGTTTATCTTTCTGTAGCCTGGACACCGAGAGTGAAGAGGTCTCAGGGTTACGCAGTAGTGAAAACAGAAGCCATAATTTCTCTTAAGGTCTATTCTTGGAAGTCAAACTAATTTACTGTCATTACATTTGATTGTTGAAAACAAATTATGGGGTCATTTCAGATTCATAACAAAGGGGAAAAGGGGGGGAATTTTTGCTATAGAGACATGAGGGATCTGAGAAATTTTTGTGTAATCATCAGGCAATCTACAAGACTTAGCTACGTGGCCAAAATAATTTACATCTATCACATGAGCAAAATACATCCAGGCCCTCATGAAATAAAGAATGAATGGAAATTAATTTTACCAGATAGTGTATATCTGCTAAAAATCTACGTTACCTTACTAAAGGTTTACATTTTAGGGAAAAAAAAATGTGTCATTCTAATACGAAACAAGACCCACATTATTGATAATATTATTCAACATAAGATTAGAGATTTTAGGCAGAAATACCAGATAAAGGATGAAAATAAGAAATATGAAGATGAGACAAGGAGAGATAAAAGGATCACCACATGCCTAAGTAAAAAAATCCTAGAGTACTTTTAGAAAGCTGTAAGACTAGTATTAAAAGGAAGGTTAGTAGACTTAGTAAAAAAAAAATGTTATTTTTAACCAGTAATAATCACACACAAAAAGCAAGAGATCCCAATAAAATAGAAATAAAGAAGGTGCTTTACATTAATAACATATCAAAAATGACTTTTTAAACAGAAAATTAGCTTCTTTTGATGATATAAACACAGCCTAATAAATGGGGAGCCACATCACTTTAGAGGTGGATAACCTTATTATTTTAAAAATATAGCTAATCGCCAAAGTAATCTAAAATGCAGTGGAACAAAAGAAACTGATCTTAAAATTATTTTTAAGTCACAAAATTCAATAAATGAACCAGATTTCTAAAACTACTAAAATGAGGAAAGGGATTTCTCCACTTCTTTACCTATATATACACTAGCAGGCTTCATAAATATGGCTTTCTGATAATTTTTATTCTACTACAAATAAAATAAAGATAATAGAATTGATGATTTTAAAGTAAATGATTAGCCATCAGTAGATTTAGAAGTGATTTGGGGAGAAATAAAATAACAACTTCTTAAATTTATCTCTGTTGATCTATTAAGGTTATATTTTTCTATTTGACTATCAAGAAATGATATACCAACAAAAATATTGTCACAAAGTATTGGCTTACATGAGATGCTGCATACACATAAAGATGTAGAAGTAACCACTGTGAATAAATTAGAGGCTATCTGTTATGGTTTGAACATTTATATCCCTCCAAAATTCTTATCTTGGAGCTGAATACCCAAAATAATAATAATTAGAGATGAGCCTTTGGAGAATGATCAAGTCACAAGCTCTCTACCAGCAAGGGTAAAATTATTGCTTTTATAAAAGGGTGCAGTAAAATTATTGCTTTTATAAAAGGCTTGTCCCTTTTGTATTTCTGCCTTCTGCCCTGTGAGAGGGCAAAAGTTACCATCTTGGAAGTAGAGAGTGAACCTTTACCAGAAAGCACATCTGCTGGTTTCTTGACCCTGGACTTCCTAGCCTCCAGAACTGTAAGAACTCATTGCTGTTAATCTTAAATTATCTATTCTGTGGCATTTCATAATGATTGAGGGAACAGAATTAGACACCATCCAAATTCCATCTTAGGATGTGACTGAGGTCTTTCCTTACAACCGTGTAAAACACCACTAAAGTGTCCACAACCAACTCTGATTCAATAAGGAAGGAAGAAAAAAAAATCATCCTTTTACCTTGACTAGGTCATAGCTTACTTCACTTAAAATCATGAGTTACCTAAATATTTCTTTTAAATCACCAGAATTTTATTGCATTATTATACTTAACTGAATACCTTTTTAGCCTAGCAGGAGCAAATAAAACACTCTCCTTGACCCTTTGAATATACTTTGACTATGTAAATAATCCATATAATTGGCAAGGAAATGACCTCAATTAAATTATGCCTGTAACTGAATAATCAACAATTTCTTAACATTTTAAATTTCCCTCTTGTAATGTAGCAGAAAAATATTATCATTCTTTGAATGAATTGCTTTCTATTTTGAATAATGATTGTTTAAAGTGTGATTTTTTTAAGCATTAGAAACGTATTCATGCTTTTAGCTGTTAGATTGTTTTTTAATAGACATTTGTTGAGAATGAGGAGCAGCAATTAAAGCCTAGAAGAAATTATAAGAAACTAGTTTTAAAATATAATACATGTCATGACATATTTCCTTTTTCCTATAGTAATGCTGTTTCAAATTTATTTTTGGTTGTGTACTACAGAGTTTTTTTTAAAAAAATAATTTTTTCCTGCTATAAAAGATGTTTCAAAGTTTTCCATCACAGATTCATTGTCAAATTGATAATAAAAACTTTATGTCTTCCTTGTTTTTGAATCTGACAGGAAATCTAAGTCAACATTAATTTAAGATTTTCTTAGACATGTGGCAACATGTTTTTCTACAAAATGCTTTCTTTTTTATTAAGTCAGAAGGATTATGTTAGGTAGGCTTATTTGCTCTAGTATCCACAATGGAGATTGACACATAGATCTACATCCACTGCCTAATGACCACTAATATCGAAGAGCCTCTTTCTTATAATCAGTTTTCTTGTCGTCTATGAACAGTTCTCCACAATTGTTGAACATTTTGTGGTATGATACAATTTACTATTCTAGCTTTACAATAGATCAGTTAATGCAAAATATGTGAGGTACTTCTATTTTTCAAAATATCTGTGTTTAATTTTTCCTTAGTATGTCAGTTTTACTCATATAGTGTTTTTTTTTCTATTTTTTTAAATTCAGTTGTTGATGGACACAATACCTTTATTTAATTAATTTATTTTTACATGATGCTGAGGCTTGAACTCAGTGCCTCACAAGGCAAGAGCTCTACAACTGAGACATAACCCCAGCCCAATTTTCTATTGTTTCTGACTATGTCATCGATGTACAGTTTATAAACAAGATCTAGAGAAAATATAAAAATATCGACACTGCTGAACTTTCTCAACCTTGTTTGAGCAGACACAAACACTGATGATAAAGGTGAATAATGAAATATTCCACTCTTGTTCCACATTATGGTCATGAGAGGACAAGACAGATGTTCCTTCAGAGAGTTGCAATGAATCATTTAAATGGTTTTTCACTTCTAATTATCAATGATATTTATTACTTCACTTTTTTAGTTGTACAAATTACATAGAATATAGAAATTACAAAGACATGTTTCATTCTATCTTAGGTCTAAACCAAATAATTACTATACTATTTGTATATTCAAATTTTTATAAAAAGCCAAACTGAACTGTCCCACATCAACATCAACTGTCCTTCAAGATTGTATCTAAAGGGATAAAAATGTCATGAAAGAATGTCCTTTCAGCATACAATATATAAGTAGTAATAAATCATATGTAATGGTGTTTTCTTTGCTTGGAGGACAACTTATTATGTATGTACAATTTGTTTTTTGTAATTAGTGAGGCTATAAATTATTGATTTCGAAAGATGTTTATACATTTTTATTCACACATATTAGTTGTACATATCAATGGATTCATTTTGCTACTTCTATACAGGCATACAATAAACATTAATCATACCAAGCCACCCTTATCCTACCCCCACCTAAACTCCGCCCTTCTCCTAGGCCCTAGTAATTGCTATGTATACTTAATTGAGAGACTATAACATCCCTAACTTCCGTGCACATTAAAACACTTGATATGCTATACAAATTTTATTTGTCAATTAATTTGCATATTTGTTACCTTTTTAGGTGCTTTCAATAAAATATGATAAGTATGCATAACATAGCTAGAACTTCATTAAAAGTTGAAAGTATCTATTTTAAGTAAAAACAGCTATAAGTAGATTTGAAACTAAAAGTGAGATCAAAATCTCACTAGGCCTCCAAAATATTCTTTTTATTTTATAAGTTCTGTGTTTTAATCTTTTATTCCACCACAATCCATATTCCCTATGCTCCAAAGTATGTATGTATCTATGCTTGTATATGTAAAATAGTCAAGAAATGTTTAACTAAAAAGAAAAGCTAAAAGGGGAAGGTGTTTCTTTTTATTTTCATCATTGATAACTTAATAGACATTTTAAATTTGGTTTTGTTAGCTACATATTTTCCCTTAGACTTGTAAGACTGAATTTAGTGTAAATGTAAAATGGATTATATGTAATATCCAGCTACCATTATACGTAAAAATTCATAAATCCATAAATATATTTGCTCTTATTTCTCATCATAATTTTAAACAGTAATAAAACTGATACATGTGTAACTTGCAAATCCAGGAGAACGTATGATAGTAGAGAAGGAAACAAACACCCAAAAAAAGAAATAGTGAAGTCAAGAGAGAAAGAAAAATAAATTATTAATGATGGAAACATAAAAAGCAGGACAAATAACACAAAATAAGATTATTGAAATCTATTCAAATATATATACAATAAAATTAACATAAATAAAATGAAACCATTAAAATAATTGAAGTCAGTTTAAATATAAATATATAACAATAAACAATGTCATATATTTATATTTATATTCAATGCTAAGTGTAGTAGCATTGCACAAAACAGACTAGTCATTTACCTGAGACTTATATTTTACTAGAGGCAGATACTAAGAAAATAATTAATGATACTTATAAGAACTATAGAAAAATGGAAAGAGTGAGATCTACCAGTTCCCACAACCTGTCTTACCTGCCCAAATTAGAAATTTCCCAGCATGGAGGTGGAGGTGGCTGGGAGGTTTCCCTCTCATTCCTAACCTGACCAACTGGAATAGACTCTCCATGTTACAGAGTTGGGGAGATGAAACCCTTCTTGGGCCAAAATACTTCAGACTTCCATTGTTTTAATAATATTCAGCAGAGTTTTTTGAATGGATATTGATCAATGCATTCTTTGTCATCTTAGACAATTTCCAAGAAAATGATTGAGTTTTAACAAATGGTGTTCAGTTCTCTTGTCTTTTGGAGAGAGAAGATCTGCAAAACTCCTCAATCAACCATTAGGAAGACCATCCCCTTATTTATTTAACTATAAACTATTTTTTAGATGACTCTAATAAAAATTTTAGTTATTTTAATATGACATATGACATATACCTCTTCTGCCTCCTGTTGTGGTTGCATTTTGTGTGTGTCTTGTGTTTGTTAATTTTGTGACTTGACTTGACCTGGCCATGAGCTGCCCAGATATTTGTTCAAATATTATTCTGGATATTTTTTCAAGGGAGTTTTTAGATAGCATTAACATTTAAGTATATAGCTTGTCTAATGCAGATTGCCCTTCATAATACAGGTGGGCCTCATCCAATCAGTTGCAGAATTGAATAAAATAATAAGGCTGATCCACCCTTAAGTAAGAGAGAATTCTTTATGACTGACAACCTTAAAATCAGTAAAAAGTTATAATACTAAAAACTTGAAAGCAATGTTCTTTTTAAATTTTAAAATTATATTTTTCTTTTCTCTTTTTTAAGAGAGAGAGAATTTTTTAATATTTATTTTTTAGTTTTTGGTGGACACAACATCTTTATTTTATTTTTATATGGTGCTGAGGATCGAACCCAGCACCCCACTCATGCCAGGCAAGCACGCGCTACCACTTCAGCCACATCCCCAGCCCCAAAATTATGTTTTTCTTTTCAGTTGAATTTAGCATGGCACTCAATTTCAGATTAAGGATATAATCTAAATATAATCTTTAAAAATATGACTCAGGCCAATAATGTGTTTAATATGATGTAGATTACAAATCCTAGAAAATTAATGATAATATTTCCTTAAATTTTAAATTGCTAAATTTAAAAAACACAGTCAATTAGTGACGGTAATTAAGATTAAAAAAATTAATATGACTTTAAAATGATCTTACTGCTCTATCACCTTGAAAGAGTTGCTTTGAATCTCATTTTTATTATTGAAACCTGATGGTCACATGTTAAGTAATTGCTCAGATCTTTTTCTTTTCTCTTTTTATGTAATGCTTTCTTTATGCTAATTCCAACGAAAAATGAAATGAAAAATATTTTTATTTTGCATGAAGATTAAGTTTAAGAATTACTTTTTAATTTTAACTGCTTTCTAAGAAGCTTTTCTACCTTACAGATTATGATTGATCAATGCACCAAAGATCAAATGTTCTTTCTTCTCCTTTAATTTTATAAACAATTCAACGGAAATTAAAATTTTTTTTTGTCTCATTGAGCTTTTTTCAGCAGCAGAATCTAGAAGATGCAATTTCCCAAGAGCTGTGCTTGATCTTAGTTAATGTCTCTCTCTCAGAGAGAGACTTTGTCAGGATTATATAAAATTTTGATTAAAGGAGAATGGCAGTTTATTTCTCTTACGAATAGCCCCATATAAAATACCATTTGTTAAACTGAGAAACAAATGAAAAGAAAACATTTTTCTCAAAGTAGTATAACCAAGAAACAATGGAGTTTTAAAATGATTTATACTTCATATATAGAACTTGCTCAGTTAATGCATCCAGTTAAAAGGCATTAAGATAGTGTGAGTAAAGGGCTGTGGATGTAGCTCAGAGGTTAGGGTACTTCTCCAGCATATGCATAGGCACTGGGTTCAATCCCCAGTACTGCCAAGAAAAAAAAGAAAAGAAAGAAACTCTGAGGAAAGAGACTGTATAATTTGAATAAATTAATGGTGTTCTATCAAACTTAAAGTTATCTTTTTGCCCTTCATTTAGCCAATGTCCTAAAATGATTTAAGAAATCAATTATTTCCTTACTTACTTCAAGATTTTCTAAAAGACTGAGTTATGCCTAAGCTTTTCTACTAAAGTGACTAAAGATATTTTCTTAAAGAAAAATGAATTCTTCCCCAGGAGAAATACTGGCATAAATAATTAGAATAATGTTTGCTTTGTGATTTTACATATAATGTAAAATGTTTCAGAAGCTTCAGATTATAAATTATAATTTCCCCCTTTCCTGATGTAACTAGTCTATTCTCTAGTTTTATATTTGGAAGCAAACAAAAGAAAAAATTCATCTCTATGTTTTAGTGCACCAAATAATACTACCTGTCTGCAAATTTAATATACTCTAGAGAGGATCATTGTTCAGTAACCACAGAATCTTTATAAAACTTTATACTTTGACTGCAAAAAAAACATAATTCTTGGAGAATTTCATTGCATTCTACAAGTAATACATGAAATCAAAAGTTCATGACCCTCATCCCTAACCTAGAGCAATTTGACTAGTCATTAGAAAGGCAGCACTGATGAAAGATTGAAGTGATCATATATAAACAGTTCCCTTTACCTGACAGCTTCAGCTAACCCAATCTGGGTCACCTGGACTCCTCCTACCTGAGTGTCAGTGACTAAGAAGAGACCATAAAATGATTTGATTTTTTTCAGGCAATTTAAAAATAGATCATATCTTTAAAAAAATATGTGTACAAGCCATCTCTTCTATTTTAGTCTTATTTCTATTATCCAAACTATCCAAATTGGTTAGGTATTTCAATAATTTTCATTTAATTGCTTCATGGTTTTTCAATTTGTTGTTCTGCATACTTAGGTCAATTTTTAAAATACTATTTTGCCTTAAGGAGGAGGAGGTAAGATTTACAATAGCTTATAATTATGTTTAGAATTTACACATTTTAGGAAAGGTGATTAATTGCAGATGCCTATTGGAAGATGCTTTTCTCACAATTAATTTTCTGTTCTTGAACTTTGTCCTACTTAGCAGGACAATAGAAGAGGGTTTTCACTTCTAATCAATTCAGCTTAGAAATTTCAGAGCAATAAAATATCTTTTGTACTAGTATACAGGGCACTTTAGGAATGTCCTGCCTTGGAAAACAGAGAGACAGAACACTATTTCTGCTTTTGTATATTTGACCCCAAATAAGGGCTCAGCTGATTATCTATTAGTATTTTATTAAGGTCACTGATACAAGTTACTTAGATTTGAGGATAAGTGAGCTTTTTCTATTTCTGAAAGTTTAGAACTTTCTGAATGAACCATGTTTCAAGGTTATGTCTAAAAGCATAGTGATTTTGGGAAACTTAAAACCAAAGATCTGACCATAAAGGGAACCTATGCTGCCTGTGATGTCAAAATAAATAAAGTCATCCCTCCATGTGGAATTTTATGTTGGAGATGTAAAGTCCAGAAAATGTTCTGGGGATCTTGTCACAATACATTTTAAAATCTGTGACCCCAAGCTTACAAGAAGTGAATCAGATTCTCTAGATATAGCTCTGTGAATATGATATTTTAATAGGTAGAAAATAATTCTTGTACACAGATATTTTGAAAAAAAAAAACAACGTTCTCCATATTTTTTTCCTCTTAACACATTTATATGGTCATAAAAACACATTGTGGTCAACTTTTAAAATAATCTATTCCCAATCTTGACTGCAGACTGATGGAATCAAAATCTCCAGCTTGAAGAGCCTGGAGATTACTATGTATAGAAATTTCCCCAGGTAATTTTACTGTGCAGCCATCTTTGGGTGCACTGGTCAAATTATAGTTACACGTGAACGCTTCTCCAGTTTTAAAACCAATACGAATCACCTGGATATCTTGTAGATTTGAAGATTCTCATTCAGGCATGGTTGAACTTGGGCTTCCACATTTCCAGCAAGCTTGTAGGAAATATAGATATTTCTGGTTCAAAGAATATTAAAAAGCACTGGCCTAAAACACTTGATTAGAATGGAACAGTGCTTTACTCTGTTATCTTCCCCATAGTAGGTAAACAAAAAACAAACAACATAATTGAAATTAAAAGATGATTGAATGTTTAGCATGATATTCTCCAAATCCATCCATTTACTGGCAAATGCCATAATTTCATTCTTCTTTAAAGCTAAGTAATATTTCATTGGAAAAAAATATATATGTAGGGGCTGGGATTGTGGCTCAGAGGTAGAGTGCTTGCCTAGCACCCACGAGGCCCCGGGTTCGATCCTCAGCACCACATAAAAAATAAAATAAAATAAAGATATGTGTCCACCTATAAGTAAAAAATAAATATTAAATATATATATATATATATATGTGTGTGTGTGTGTGTGTGTGTGTGTGTGTGTGTGTATGACGTTTTCTTTATCCATTCATTTACTAAAGGACACCTAGGTTAGTTCCATAGTTCAGCTATTGTGAATTAAGCTGCTGTAACTATTGACGGCTGCATCACTGTAGTATGCTCATTTTAAGTCCTTTGGGTAAAACCAAGGAGTGGGATAGCTGGTTCAAGTGGTGGTTCCATTCCAAGTTTTCTGAGGAATCTCCATACTGCTTTTCATAGTGACATAAGCTAATCCCCCCCAAATCAAAGGCCAAATGTTTTCTCTAATATACAGATGCTAATTCACAAGAAGGAATGAGGCACTAGAGAAGCATAGAGTTACCTTAGATCAGGTAGAGGGAAGTGAAGGGAGGAGAAGGAAGGGGAGGGATAGGAAGGATAGTACAACAAAACAGACATTATTGCTTTAAGTAATATGTATATATGGGACTGCATGACATGTGATTCTACAACACGTACACTCAGTAAAATGAGAAATTATATCCCATCCATATATGATATATCAAAGTGCATAAATGCAGTCTACTGTCATTAATGACTGATTAAAACAAAATATTCTTTAAAAAGAAGATTGAATGTGTATAACAGTCAATTTTCAAATACATGCTAAAAAAATACAATCTTTATCTGCTACCTTCTGTTATGTTCCTTTAGATTAAGTCTAATGTTTATTTCTTGGGAATTATACAGTTCTTAGGAATTATAGACAAGCCATAAATCAACTTATCGTTATAAATATTTTTATTTATACATAAATTGTGTCATATTTCTACTTTTCTTTCTTAAATTTCTATCATAGCTTTCTAAATCCATGACAGAAGTTGGATGTTCACTTTTCCAAGGTAAAAATCACTAACTTTTTACTTGGTATGGTCTTCTCAAATGTATCCTTACTAAATGTACTAGTTTATTGTATATTGTTTTCTTTTGTTCCTTGACATTCATCCTAAAGCAGTAGTACCCCTATTTTTTGTAAGTTTCTATAATTAGTGAAACAGGGACCGTTTCTCTCTTTTCTTCTCCCTGTGACAATAACCTTCTCAGCTACTGATGAAATTGTACTCCTGTTGAGGTCAGCAGAGAGGGCTTGGTCCACTTTCACATCAGTAGAAAGAATGTTTCCTCTGTAATTTTTATTCAGCTGCCATTGTTGAAACAAAAAAATTGGTTACTGTAGCAGAACAGGGGTTATTATGCACAGCATGTCCTGTGTAATCAGTGTGAATAAGAACATTAAATTGATGTTGATATTTCAGATTAAGTATAATCTACATTTGGGGACCTTGATTTCATAGAAATAATTTACAGCAAAGGCTTCTTTGAAGATGATTTCCCATCATGGGCTTAGGGTGATTGAGCTAAGTATAAAAACGACAACTTTTAGTTCCATAGATAGAAATCGTGTGGATCTAAGGTGTTGCAGTCTTCATTTTTGCAAACTCTTCTCAGCACATGCTTTTCATATCCCATGGTCATTAATATTAATTTAGTGAAACTTAAAATAACTAATTGACATATGCTCATTACAGCTTCAACCAATTTTAATCAGAATACAAATGAAGGAAAATACAACATGTGTGCACTTTTAAAAAATGTTTTAAAAAACCCACTCAAAGGTATCAAAGTGTTAACTCACTGTGATCTTTTGTATATTAAATAAACCACAAATAAACTACAAATAAATAAAGCCAAGATCTGGAACATAAATAATGACAATTCATGCTACAGTGACAGGGAGATGGACAAGGAGGTCTGCTGGAGACTTTTCTCATTTTTATGTTTCAATTTCTTTTGGCTGGCAACAGCTAGATTGTTTCTGTCCATGATGAGCACTTATGCGATTCTGATGAGGTAAAACAAAAAGGAATATAAGAAAAGTTTTTTTCTGTTTAGAATGCTTTATTTCCTTTTATCCATATGTGTTTTATCATCAGATACTGTTATTTATTTATTTATTTATTTATTTATTTATTTATTGGTGGCAGTGGGGATTGAACCCAGGACCTTATGCATGCTAGGCAAGCACTGTACCAACTAAGCTATATCCCCAGCCAGTGTAAGTCTTTGTGACCATATTTCAGACTTCATTACAGATAGCTTAGTTCTGGATATTAAAGAGAATGGATTGAACTTAAACTTTCACTCTGAAAATTCACCTTACAAATAAATCCCATTTCTTGAAAGTCTTATTCAATAAACATCTTACTGAAAGCTGCCAGGCAGAGTGTGGTTAATAATCAAATATTCATTCAAATCTGTCTATCTATTTATCTATCTATCTATCTAGGATCTGTCTCTGCTGAAAATAATTTCATTTTGTATGATAGTTAATAAATCATCCCAGAACCTTAGATTTCAGCATTAACCACTATCAGCATCTAACTTACTTCAAATATGTGGCTGTACTTAGAGTCCTGGATGTTAACATAGTAGAGGAACATGCATGTTATTGTTTTTCAGAGTGGAGAATGATCCCACACAATATCTTCATCCCTGAAACTTCTAGGAAAAAGAAACACTCATCTCCACTTTATAGTAGATTAATACAGTGTTAAGATTATATGGAAGGATAAAGAACACAGACCCAATGCTTACAATGGAATCTGAGATTCACTAACTTTGTGTATAGCTTGAACACTTTGAGGTATCTGAGAAAGTGCTGCCTCTAACCAAAGTTTCTTAGGTTGGAAAGCTCCATTTTCTGCACACATACATACAAATACTACCACCACCATGGTCATTCCAGTAAAACAGGGACATATTTAAGGTACTAATGTAAAAAATATGAATTTTATTATCAGAAAACAACATCAGGACCTGCAAAAAGAAGATTTTAATTAGGATGGAGAAGAAGAGGGCATTCCACTTACTTCATCAGCACCATATCTGGGATAAGCAAGGACAATGAAGAGCCTCATTAGTGCTCATTAGTGGCACTAATGGTGTGCAAATTCTGTCAATTAAATTTAAGTAATACACTTCAATCACTTTGATACCACAGAAAATCTGGAGATGGAAGGGAGGCCTAAGGGCAGTTGCCCCCAATACTTTGGTGCTGATTCTATTTGGTATTCTACTGTTGTTTATTAATGAACTATTTAATCATATTTTTGAAGTTTTATTGATGTTTTCCAGAATTTAGACTCAAACAAAAACATATGCATTAAACTTATGGAGATAATAATAGTCACAGAAAAGTATATTACATTTTTCCTCTTTCTTTTTTTCTCTCTCCCCCACTTACCTCCCTCCCTTTCTTCCTTACCCTCTCTTTTTCTTTCTTTCACTTGTTGTTTGATGATTGTTAAGGATATAAGGCAACCTAAACAAATTCAAATAAGAAATTCAGCAGGACTCTTATCTCTAAATAATTAAGCCTGAGAATTTAACATAATCATGCTTAATATCCATTTCAAAGGATTTCTGGTGTTTATTGCAAAGAAAAACAATGAAAATAAAATTTTAGGAGTTACTATTATCATATTCTTCATTTTACAAATCTGTTAATTTCTGGAAAGCTTAAATTATATGTCCAAAGTTAGTCAGCAAATTAGTTTAAAAGTTTAATGTAGAAGACCTCTAGCTTTATTACATAATGTCTATACATTATTTGTTAACCCTAGGGTTATAGATTCAATCTGATTATACATATCTAGAATTGAGCATGATAAAACTTATATATATATATGTGTGTGTGTTTTAGTTGTTGATGGATGTTTATTTTATTCATTTATTTATATGCGGTGCTGAATCGAATCCAGTTCTGCACACATGTGAGGCAAACGCTCTACCACTAAGCCACAACCCCAGCCCAAGATAACTTCTTAATATCAGTTTGCTCCTCTATACAATGTGGTTAACACTGCCTTCTTCACAGTGTCCTCTTGAAGGTTACAATGCCCAGCATACATGAAAACATCAGGTTAAGCACTCCATACATGTCTTCTTTGCTGTGCTTTTATGTTGCATTCTTTGTGATCAATGGATTCCTTTATATTTGATTGTGACACTGTAAATTAGTTTATAGGAATATTTAATTATCTCACAAACTTCCTGTAAGAGACAAAATCACAATAAACCATGAAATGTTCTTAAATGAGTACAAGGAAAACAAATGGGACAGAAAAAAAAACATCCTATATAACTTCAAGCTGTCTTTCTAATATATGATCTATTTTTGAGAAGGATCCATGTGCTGCTGAGAAAAAAGTATAACTGCTTGATGTTGGGTGGTATACTCTATATATGTCAATTAAGTCTAGGTTATTAATTGTGTTATTGAGTTCTATAGTTTCCTTATTCAACTTTTGTTTGGAAGATCTGTCCAGTGGCGAGAGAGGTGTGTTGAAGTCTCCCATGATTAT
>NW_026000211.1:19905076-19976633 GCF_001458135.2 Marmota marmota marmota | reverse complement strand
GCCCCGTGCTCGGTGTTCGCTCCGATAAGATCAGGTTCTAAGAAGCCCCCAGGCACTGAACCCTAGCAATCTGTCTGCAAGCCGCAGGCGAATGGCAGCCTGAAATTACCTGTTCTATGGCTGAATCAAGCTGTCTTTCTAAAAGCGAGAAAAATTAAATACTAAATTTCTCCAAAGCAATGTAGACTTAATACCTTTTCTCATCAGGCATAAAATTTGTGTGTTAAATATAAAGAAGCCTGAAGGCAAAAATCAGGCTGTGTTATATAACACCCATGCTGAAATTTCTGGAAAACTGGATGTTCTAATGAACCAATCCTCACTTATGAGAAATGAGTAGCTTCTAAAAATCCCAAATCACACAAAGGTCATTATTTTTCTCTGGTTCTATAAATAGTTTAAATACAGCCATTTCTGCTGTCCTACCTACTTACTATCTTTATCCAGTGATTCTAATGTGTGACTGGGGTGCTAACATGAAAGGCAAATAACTATTTATAATATTTTTCAAACTGAAATAAATAAAACTCTTAAAATTCTTCCTTCCAACTTCTTCAAATATCTTCCAAGGCTTCTAAGACTTGAAAAGCTAAATTTTGACATGGAAGGGAACCTGACTGAGATAAATTCAATTTTCCATATACTGCTTTCCTTTTGTCCACAGGAGGAAGCAGAGTCTGGAAAGTTGAAAGCACACATATCACACACACACACACACACACACACACCCCATACATACACACACACACCCCATACATACCACACACACTGCATAATTAAAAAGACTGACACAAAAAGAGAAAGTCCTATTCTATACTCAGAACATTTCTCTTCTGACATCATGTTTATGGATTTTCCACACCAAGCCATTCTCCAATTGTGTGTCCTACTGTTGAATTCAATTCTAGCACTTTCTGGAATTAGCACAGAGCCCACAGGTTAAAGGCTAAATCCAAGTCGGTCTCCCTCCTCTGATTCCACCTCAAAATATTGAGACCCAAGGTATTCACATTTTTGTCTGACCTGGCTATGAGAGTTCTCACAACTCTCTCTTTAGGTTTGATTATGTGCAACAATGTCTTATAGAACACACAGAAAAATACTTTATTTATATTTAGCAGTTTATTATAAAGAATACAGATGAAGACATACATTGGGCAAGGACTAAAAGGGTCTTTATGAAGTTGGGCATACCACCCTCCTGGCACATGAATATATTCATCAGTCTGCAAGTTCTCTGAGCTCCATTATTTGAACATTTTTATGGAGACTTGGTCATGTAGGCATGACTGATTACTAATTCCACCTCCAGCCCTTCTCCCCTCCTCAAAGGATGAGTGGAGTAGCTGAAGTTTCCAAATTTCTAATCAAGCGACCTTAATGGTGACCAGACTCTATCCTAAAACAATCAAGGAGCCCACAAAGAATTACCTCATTATAAAACAAAACATACTTCTTTTTCTAGGAAATTCCAATAGATTTAGTAGCTCTGTTTCCAGTACCAGGATCAATGACTAAATATTAGAATAATTGTTACTAATAATTATTAATAATAATAAAAGTTGCTTCTAGCACTCCTGTCTCTCAATTCCAAGGAATTCTTAGGAGCTCTGTGCCAGAAATTGACAGAAAGACCTAATATATTTTATCTCATATGTTTAGAGAAAACTGCATGAAACAAATGCAGGATATTCACATTGTTTTCTAGGATATGTAGAAGATTTTAAAAAGTCAGTAAAAAGTTACCATTTTCCAGATTGTACAACTAGTTTCAACAACTACAACAGAAATGAAATCAAATATAGTATTTTCTGACTACAGTGGAATTAAGCTGAATAATAGAAACATAATAATTAGATAAAACCAGATAATTGGACACAATGTATGTCCAAATGACCCATGAATGAAAAATAAAATCACAATAGAAATAATTATTGGGAAATAATAGGTAATAAATCTTTAGCTTATCCAAATTTATGGAAATAACTAAACCTGGATTAAAAGATGATATATAACTTCCATGTGCAATAGAAGAAGTGAAAATTCACAGAAAACGTGATGGGTGCAAGAGTTTACGGGTTATTTTGGAATAGTTGTAATAAAACAGATTAGAATTATTTACTATCATTGCCTAGTCAGAAATCTGAGTTTGGTTCATCTCTCTCATGCCTCAAATTTACTAAATCAACAACTTCTGCATATTCTGAGTCTTGATTTTATCTCTGTATCTGATTTGTACATCCTACCTATGGCTATAGTAATCTCTTTTCTAGTTTATGCACAATTCCTTAATTATTCTCCCATCTTCTCTCACCCAGTTTGTATATTCCTCACACCTACCATGACCTTTGAAGAGTGCATATATTATTGTATCACTACCATGCATAAAATTCTTCAGGAGGACACCAGAAGACATTGGGGTATCACCAAGAATCAGTTTCCCAACTTAGACAACAACTGCATTGACAGAATTTGTCCAATGCAACTGATATTTGATAATGATGATAGAATCTTATATACATGGGTGTACAAGTATAAGATTTGATATGGAGATTTTTCTTGGTTGTCACTAATACTGCACTTTTAAGTCTAAATTTATGAGAAAAATAGATAGGAACATTCCATTTTTAATGTACAATTATTTATTCCTAATTTTGCTCTTTGGCAAAGTATGATATTCAGGAATTCTGCCGTCTTTTGACTTTGTGTACACTTAAAATTACCATTCTTCAACAGAAACCAAATTATTTCCATTGCACTCTGAATTCTTTTGATGAAAATCAGTTCCAAGGGACAGATTTTTGAGAAGGAGGAAACTTAAAGTTTGAGAAATATCTGTGGTATTACAATAAAATTATGCAAAAATACACTTCCATTTATTTGACAGAGGTATCTAAACACCCCAAACTATTGGTAAACAACCAAATATTTATTAGATATTAATTTGACAAACTCTTTTTATCAAAATTTCAAAAAGAAATGAAAACCAAATTACTAGAAAATGTAATTAGTTCATAAGCATTAACTCTAAAAAAAATAAATGAAATCATTGGCTAATTTCTTTTATGAAAATCTATATAAAAGTCATAAAATGCATGTTAACAATTCAGTCATTCATACAGGCAAATAAATCAAATACTTAACCTCTTGAACAAAAGAAGAAAAAACAGTCCAATGTAAATGTTTAAAAAGCACTTTACACCTTCAAATGTCTTCAAGTGACAAAATCATAATGAAATTTTGCATGCTCACACTTGAGTTGGCAAAATTAAAAATACTGATCACATGGGTTTTAAATTATAATCAAGTCTTGAGAATATATGCTTACATCATCTTTTTCTGGTATCAAGAGAAACTTGGAATCTGTTGTTTTGAGGTACACATTATTAAAGCTGAATTTTTAATTAGAATGTCTTCATTTAGTATCATAGGCATATTAATCAGATTTTCTAACCAAATAGATTTTTCTCAGTCTTGCAGAAGTCAAAATCCCTGCAGGCTGACATGATTGTTCCAACCAAATAGTTAATTTGAAACTATTTATACTGACATGTCTTGGTGAAAATGCATTGATTCAGATACACTTGGACTTTGTCAATCTAGAACGAGTGGATTAACGGGCTAGTAGAAAATAAATTGATTTCTGAAATCATCATGAAATAATGAAATCATCATGACATAATGAAAGTTGGAAGCTGTGGAGTACAATGTAAATGAAAATTTTATTTTGAAGTGGATCCATTTTATCCACTCATTTGTCTTTTGGATCTTCTCTAAATCTGCCATCCCCTTTTTCCTTAGTAGAACAATCCTGGGAGAGACACACATTTTATTGCTTAGTAAAAAGCAATTCATAAAATTGAATAGAAACTCAGCATAAACTCTGTTATTCTCACAACATGGAGATGAGAAGTCCCAGATCAATGTGTCTGCGGTTCAGTTTCTGGAGAAAGCGTCCTTCAAGGCTTCAGATGGTCACCTTCTCCTCTTGTCCTCATGTAGTCTTCCCTCCATCCCTTGCATAGAGACTCTGTCTCTTTCTCTTCTTATGTGGGCACCAGTTGTGTGGGATGAGGCCCCTGCTCTTGTGCCCTCATTTAACCTTAATTACCCCTCTAAAGACTCAAGAAAATCATGTTGAGATTTAGGACATCAAAATAAGAATTTGGGGGGAATAGACTTCAGTCCATAATAGCGTCTGATATCACAGAATTCAGCTTCTTTTTCTACTGGCTTTCTCAGAACCCTGACCCACTGTAAATTGGTTCCTCTTTATTCACAACTACCCTGATAACTGGGACTTCCTTCCTTCCTCTATTTAGTGCCCCTCTTGCCCCTTTATGTCTTGAATATTGTCTTACAAACCATCATGCCTTTTGTCATTGCATGATCAGCTGTCCTTCCCTGCTACTTCTGCATAGATGTAACTTTCCTCTTTCTGCTTCTCTCTTTACCTGACTCATTTCCCTGTGTCTGTTGTTAACCTCTCACAGAAATTCCTTTTCTGAATTCAGTATCTTTTGTGATATGGGTTCTGTTTGCTATGTACGTTTTTGGTATCTCTCTACTTCTAGGCTTTTCCGGTATTTTTGAAAATCTCCATTTTTGTTTTTGTAAGATCCACTTTATTGGGGTTTACTCTGGACTTTGATCCAGTCATCCATGACCAGGAGAGCAGCAATACATGGGGCAAAATGTTGCTGCTCAGGAGGCAAGACTCTTGATAGAAACTCACAGAACATTGGACTCCTTTTCAGTACAATTTGGGAACCATAAGTAATAAATTAAAGATTATTTTTACCCATGGTTTCCCTTTTCAGGCCTTCTATCATCAGAAATATCTCATTACATATAATGTTGTTCCCGATGAGAGCAAAGGGTAGTATCTTAAAGATCATTAACTCTTTATTTTTAATGATGGAGCACACAGAGGCTCAGAGGGATAGAGGCCTGTCCTGTGCTACTCTTTGAGGGAGTAGTACAGCTGAGGATGGATATCAGGCTTCCTTACCCCAGTTGAGCATCTTGATTGAAAAAGAACTACATGTGAATTTTTGAAGTTGTAGACTTATGATCCTTGTTCTTTATCCATATAAATTCTAAATAAATAAAATTTGCAGTAATTAGTTATTCCTAGATATAAATATGTTTTCAAAATTCTAAACAAAATCAGAAACAAAGAATACTTTTTTATGATACTGATACCGCTGGTTATCAGTGACAAGTCCTGCTCCCTCACATGTTGAAGTCTGAACATTAGAGAAGCTCGCCAAGGCAAGCATATGAAGCAGGGTTTATTTAAAAAGGGGTAACATAGACTTCTCCCGCGAGGGAGAAGGGGGCCATAACTGATATCATGATATCCCAAGAGGTGAGGTGTTCTGCCCTTTTTATATGTCCTAGGATTCCATTCTCCTGCCTTTCTCCTCTTATCTTTTTCCTTCCTGTTTTTGCTAGGTGTTTAAGATGAAGAGTCAAACTGACTTTTGTTTCTATCTATTGTTAATAGTCAGCTGAGTATCTATGAGAGTCACTCCTGGGGGCACTTGAGAGCAGCTTCTTAGTTCTGCTAGTGCCATTTGTGCTAGGGTGGGTCCAGGTCTTGCTTGATCATGTGGCTTCCCTTAGATGCATCAGGGATGTCTCCCTTCTCCAATGACCCTCCTCTTCATAGCTTTGGCTTTCTGTTCTCAATGGGTCTCATTAATCTCCCTGATTGGGAGGTTATGTGGCCCAGAGTTTCAGAGCTCTTTAGAGAAGTCCCCTGTTCCCTGGATTCAGACTGACTCAGAGGGTAAGAGCCAAATATTGGTTTTCTTGGCCCTTCTAATTTAATTTTAATTTAAGTCTTGATCTTAAACATCTAGCAAATCAGTCTCATCTGTCTTATTTAAAATTACTGGGTTCTAATGTCTATCTCTCTGTCCTGTACGTGATGGCTTATTATCTTAAATTAACCTGGGTTGTGTGTTCTTAAAGCAATACCTCTGCAAAACATTAACAGGCAATCAATTTTTGACTGTTTATAAGGAAACTACAAAATAAGATTAACAAGAGAAAAAACATATTTAGTTCGTGTAATAGCTACCTTGAATTTTGGCTGAGTTATAGGTTATATCTCCTGTTTGAGATCCTAGCAATCTTGACAAAAACCAACTTTTGAACACAACTTTAAATGAACTGAAGTCTGGTCTACTCTGGAGTCATTCTGACATGTAGTGATATGGGACATAGAACCTTATCTCAGGTAAGGCAAGGCTCTTCATAAATCTTAAATAAAGTGTTATTGTTGTGAAGCTGATCTTTGCTTCTTAAATATCATTTTACAAAGTTTACATAAATTGTTGCTTGAGGTCACATGATATTACCTAACACAATATGATATCACATTTAAAACATGAATTAAAGGAAGGCTGAAAGCTTTTAACCTTTTGTGGAAAAGGAGCAAAATACTTTTATGTTTTACAGTATTAACCTTTACATAGATTAGGCTCTCATTAACTTAAAAATACATTTAAATTTTACCCCAGTGTAAAAAGTAACATAAAGCTTTATATATCTCATTGATACCAGGTCCAGTTATAGAACATTAAATGATATAAATGAATCCCCAATATGTTTTTCTTTTAAGTCTAAAATTACCATACAACTTTAGTTTGGAGAACACCAGCTTGATATAATGCTCTTTTAAAGTTTTTAACCTTAAAGACTTGTATACCTGGAAGATATGAACACATATAATATACAAGGAAGAGTAATAGCACCAATTACATAGATGTTTCTATATTAACCAAGTTTAGCTTTTAAATAAATGACAGTACAATGCTCTAAAATAAGAGTTTTTGTTTAACCGGTTGTTTAATTTCTTTAATGTTACTTGCTCTAGAAAAAAGAAATAAAACTTAATAAACACAATTTTATGGGTAAACTAATGTTTTAAGAAATCTTTGTCCTTTTAACATATGACTGATTATAAAAACAAACTTACACAGACCTTTTTTATTTTTTATTACTTAAATAAACCTTCTTATTTACTTCATCACATAAAGACTTTCTTATCCAGAAACACTTTTTCCCTTCTATTAAAAATATGGTTTCCATACCTAGAAGCTTCTAATCCCTCCATCCTATCTGTTAACCTCCTTTTCTGTTCACATTTTGAAATAATCTTTGTAAACTTCTGAATTTGGGCAAATTATTTTATTTTAATAAAAAGAAATACTTTATTTTACTTACAGTACTTTTAATTGGAACAGTTGAAACTTTTGGGCTTTTGTATATAAAATCTTCTATAAACCTTTGTATGTAGAATCACATCTGCTTACCATTTTATGAAAACACAATGTTTAAATATACAGAAACTGTTGGGACTCTAAATTTTTAGTAACATTTTTCAGTGATGACAAAGCAACTTTAAATCCTTTTATTTCATTTACCAATTTATAAAAACATCAATACTTGATGGTATATTTAACATTTAGCATTTTAAACTTGTAAATTAATCGGATGTCTAAGAAAATTACTTATAAATATAAATAATCCCATTCAAATCTACTTTACTTATTTTACCAAAATATCAGAAAAAGTGTATTGAACAGTATTAGCCATTTCTTCCTTGTTGAAGAAAAGTTCTAGAACCAAGGGATATTAGACAATTTATAGACATAAACATTTTATTGGTTCTTTGACCACCTAGAAAGACTTCTAAGATTAATTTTATTGACCACCTAGAAAGACTTGTAAGCTTATTTTAAAGATATCTTTATTTTCATCTGTTTACCCAATTTAAATTGAACCATTTAAATCACATGAATTAAAGATATTTGGATCAATTTTTTTTTCAAATTTTGTGAGCACTCCTTATATATCTGCCAATTTTCATGTCATGTACATGATATATGGACATAATATGTGCGTATGTCCATATATCATGTGCACATAAAGCATATATCATGCACATATATCAAGTGCATCATATAGACATATGTGCGTATGTCCATATATCATGTGCACATAACACAAGTGTGCACATATAACACAATAGTAAAGGCATTGTAGTTTTTTGTAGGTGAAATCTCCATTGCAATGTTTAAAAACTCCACGTTAAATAAAAATAGAACTGATCAGAAAAACATTAACCTAGAGGTCTGTAGGATCAAAATCAATCGTGAGCTCAAAAAAATACTGAATCTAAGTAAAAGCAAGAGTCCTGGAAAAAATGACCGGCCAGTAATTAGTAAAGACCATACAATTTACTTTTTGGTTTAGTTTAGTTTGAGTTCAGGTAAAAGACACTTTTACTTCCCCCCGCCCTTGGGCCTCAGATCAGTCTCCTACTGAGCTTGCAGGCTTCTTTCATTTGTGTTTCAATGTAAGTCCTGGCTGAAGTCTGGAAGGAGCAGGAAAAACTGCTATTCTGAGCAGAAACCTCATGCCCAAGGCACTTTCACCATTTTTTTTTTCTAGTTGGTAATTAGACAGGTTTGGATGTTAAAAATTATGATACCCCATTTTCTATTAATTTTGAGAACAAAGCTATGGTATTAAGCTCCTTACTGAGCAGGTCCATTATTTTGTGTGAGGATTTCTAGGGCCTCAGCAACAAACAGGTTAAATTTTGCTCCATAGGTAAGTTGAGAACAGGGGCTCAAAATAAGCCCCCCCCCCTCCCGATTTAATGTCTTAAAGGCTTCCAAAACCTGTTCATAACTCAGAAGGGGAGTAAACTTTTTTGGTAAATTTATCCTTTAAAAGTAGGTGGTCCTTTATGGATTCAGGATTTAGAGTAGTGTTTTTATTGTCTCCTTGAGTTTCTCATGAAAAAAGCAGGGCTTTCCAGGGGGCCCTGAGTAATTTCAGAGACTTTGGAATAGTTAATGGACTTTTGTCTGATCTTCCTGAGGCCTTCAAGGACCAACATTTGGAAATGTGTAATCTTCTAAGCATCCTGTTCATCATCTGGGCCCCAGTCAGGATGGAAATTGCCTGTGCTCTAGGTGAATAATTAGGTTTGTTTCTAGTTTGTGATGCTGGGGCCTGGGCAAGATGTAGGTCCATCCCCAAATTCTTTAGCTACTTACTTTAGGGTGGCCCCCTTATTATTGGAGGCTAAAGTTGCTAAGTAATAATATAATGTCTTTCCAGGTGAGGTCAAGCACCTGGCTTAAGTTTAGAAACATCCCAATATATTTATTTAGATCCTCCAAAAATTTCCCTGAATTTGTTCTTATTTGTTTTAAGCTAATGGTGGGGGTTCTATTGATTTCTCTTCCTCAGTAGGTGATTACTTAAGGTCTTCCCTCTGGGTAGACATTCAGGTTAGGCCTGACAACACATGAAAATGAGGCACTTTTCCTGGTCACTTGTAATTTCCCAGTATGGAGACTAGTGGTCAATCTACAAACTGACTTGAGAGAGAAGCCCCCGCCTGAGTGATGGATTAGGGACATCTCCCTAAACTTGAGCTTAATTAGGGTCCAGAAAACCTGTCTCTCATCACCTGGCTTTGCCAAAGTTATTTCTGGCTTCCTCTGACTGAAAGGACAAAGAAATTGAAATGTAAAGGACAAGGTTTGTAAAGTTTTTAAATTGCATTCAGAACCTGAAATTCATGTGGCAGTAAAACAATTCCCGGAACTGCCCATTAGATGTGTGTTGAAATCTCCCCTGACCACCTAGTTGCTTAACAACCCCCTCCCAGAAACCGTGCAGTCCAGCATGTATACACCTCAGGGCTTAAACCAATCAGTTTGAATGTATACCCCTTCTTAGTACTGACCAATCACCCCCTCCTGACCTGTTCCCACCAGTGAATGTGCTAATCATGTTTTAGAGTTGTTATTTGATTTTCCCGCAGTATGTGATGATTTGCTAAGGGATGCTATGATGTATTTAAAGTCCCTGCCCTCTCCAAAGAGTGTATATAAACTCTGCTTAAGTTGTTCTCGGGGTTCTTGGTTCTTTGCTCCTCTGAAATGAGCTCTGAGCCCCAGCATGCTGGACCCCCAATAAACCCTTTGCTGTTGCATGAGACAGTCTCTTGGTGGTCTTTTCCTCTTAAGTTCACCCAACCTTTACATGACAAAGTGCTAGGGTCCCAGTTTTCCCTATGCCATAGACCCTGAGAAGATTCAGACTTAAGGGCATTATTGCTTTCCTCCCTGCCACTATAACTCCTGATTATGAAAACCTATGAAAAAAGAGGATAATTGTATATGTCATAACCTTTTGTGCCTAATGGCTGTCCTGTAGACTAAGGGAATCTCCTAGGGGTAAGGGGAACATCTGTTGGTTGTTAAGCACATAACAAACACAATTTCTTGGAGGAATTTATGAGAGTAGTTGGTTCAAATAGAGTGCCCCTATTTGAGTACATTAAGTACATCTGAGCATAGGAACAGTAATGGGAGATTTTAAACTGGCTTGTGAAGGCTAACTAAGTGAACAAAGGGAACCTGGATGTTTTCTTGCTAATCATCCCATGTCTTTCTCTCTGTTCCACAATCTTAATTGCTAGCATTTCTGATTGGCAAAGGAAGGGAGCATCCAGGAGGGAATAGATGCAGGGTTGGGAGTGTTGTGTGGCCCACGCAGAGGCAAATGTAATCGGGGCTTTCCCTCAGTGCCATTCCTCTACTGATCACTTTAGATACCCCTTAATGCAGTCGGGAGGAGTTTTCAGAGAAGGAACCTTAGGATTTTCGCCTGAGGTAGCCCAGGCCAGAAATTCCGCAGTTGTTCCATACTTCTTCATCCACCTCCACACATCCAAGGCAGATAGAGACTAGGGACACTGTGTACTCACACCAATTGCTCTCCCAGCCTGAACAGAAGAATAGGAAGTGGCTTCAGCAGAACCCAACAGGCCTGCTCTGTATTGAACAGGTGACTGAGAGCTGCCTCTGCCAGGAAACCTTTCGCCTGAGTCTTGAAGAGTGGTGGCTGCACTAACTGCATTTAAATAGCCAACAGGTGCCCATCATCCTTCAAAATAAAAGGGACAGAAAGATGCACCTCAAACAGATGTGGGGTGCATGGAGAGGACCTTATCTCAGTGCAGACCTTGGGGAACCTCCAAATATAATACTGCCTGTTGTTGGTGAGTCCTGCTTCCCCACATGTTGAAGTTTGAATATTAGAAAAGCTCGCCGAGGCAAGCATATGAAGCAGGGTTTATTTAAAAAGGGGTAACACAGACTTCTCCCACGGGGAAGAAAGGGGCCATAGCTGGTATCATGCTATCCCAAGAGGCAGGTGTTCTGCCCTTTTTATATGTCCTAGGCTTCCTTTGTTCTCCTGCCTTTCCCCCCTTATCTTTCTCCTTTCTGCATTTTTGAATATTACTTAAATTGCTAACTTACATAGAGTTCACATGTAAATAAGACTTTGTGCCTAAGAAAGGAAGGATGGGCAGAATATTTGTAGTGATTGTTTGCAAAGAAATAAATTAAGTGTAAAAAATTTCCCTAAAGCCAAGATTTTGGGGAAAGGGGTATAAAGATTTTGGGTTAAAGGTGGCAGAGAATAGTTGTGATCCCCTGGGATTCTGTGGATACCAAAGCCTTAAAATTTTTCAAATGTGATTAAGTCTGAAGAGAAAGGGAAAGCATGTTTTAATAATGAATTAAAGTACAAATACAAGTTTTAAGCTTAGAAATTATGCTGATAAATCAACAAAGGACCCAAATTTCCTCTTACCTAAGTATGAATATTAAAAAGAGCTCAAGGGAAAATTTTTGGTTTATTATATTTCTAGATAAAGTAAGACTCTGGAGTAGAAAAACAAAAATTCAATTAAAATGTCAAAGAAAAAGCCAATTTTGTGATGAGATATTGTAATAGATCTTGACTACTGTCATTAACTTATGAAGTAGCTTATGAAGTGAAATTTATTAAGAATGAATAACAGAATTTGAACGTTCAAACAACATAGGGAGGTAATTGCACTTGCAATATTCTTGAAGGGAATCTCTTTTAAGTTCAGTTAAAATCTTGATACATGCATCTATAAAAAATATTCTCACTTTCTTCCTGTTTCTTCACTTGAGATTTTTTCTATAAAGTTAATTTGCATATTTTCTGACAGCTTGATTTTTATTTGATCTGTATGCCCTTTGCTACCTTCCTAAATATGTGTTTCATAATTATCTGAGCTATAGTAATGATAGAGAGATAATGATAACCATATCTTGTTTTGAATCTAGACTGTTGGTAATTTGTAAGAATTGCTCAATTCAAACAAATTAAATCAGCATCCAATGACAATTATGTTTTGAAATGCTCTGCAGTCCATCTAGGAATGTAAAATACACAGGCATTTTAAAAATTTCATTAAATTGTTCATTCTCTACTGAGAGAGTACTTTCAAATTTATGGGGCTACTACAAGCCTTTATCCTGATTCAGTATATTATCTAACAGCTAGATTTTTATCTAATAATTTAGTTATGTTTGAATTTGTTTTCTTTTAGTTTTCTTGAATTTATTGTGAAAATGCAATTTTAAAAGCAATAGTTTTTCATTATGAAAGTGGTATTTTTTTGGGGGGGGAGAATATGTATTTATCTAACTGCCAAAAGTTCTTAATGGAAAGCTACTTATTGAAAAAAGAGCTATTCTACCTTTTTGTTCCTTAGAGAATAAACACTGATTGTCTATATTAGAAGCTTCTTAATTAATAATACATGGTATAATATTAGATTAAAGATTTCTAATAAAATATTTTTACTTATTGTAATTGTCAACAATTTTACTTTTAAAAAAGTATTTTAATTGTATATAAATATAGGTGTATACATGTTAGCATATGTGTATATATTAATTTGATTATATATGTTAAATTAAAAGTCACATATATGTGTATATACATCTCCCATTCTGAGAAAGGGACTGAGAGTAAATACTAGCTCCTGACTCAGCAAGTTTGTAGTTGGTGGAGATCCTTCTTCCCAAGGGCTCAGAACTCAAGTCTCCAATTGTTGCACAATACTGATAGGATTTATTTATACTGGAGATGTTACTGATACTAGCAATTCCATCTTTTACTCAACTGTCCATTTGCCTCATAAACTACATACTAAAAAGATCATTCTTTGCTGTCTTATCAACAGTGCCAAATTAATGAAAGATGGTGGGGCGGGTGGGTTCAGAGACCATTCAGTATGTGGAAGCAATATTTATAGTGGCCTCATAGCAGCAGGCCTCATGATACAACCAATGCAAGACCAATATGCATAAAGTTCAGAGTCACAGAATGGTAGTAATGGATGAAGTTGGTGAGGAAATCAAGAGAAATACTTTGGGAGATGTTATGCCATACAAATAGTCTCATCATAACCATAAGAACAAAAGACTCAAACATAAGAACAAATTCACATTTTATCAAAGACTATCTAAGTGTAGTATGGAGAGACTTTTTTAAAATTACTTTTTAGTTATAGATGGACACACTATTTATCTTTATGTGGTGCTGAAGCTTGAACCCAGTGCCTCGAACGTGCTATGCAATCACTGTACCACTGATCCACTACTGAAGCCCCATGGAAAGGACTTTGAAGGGGTCAGAATAATATACATAGACCCAGAGTCAGCTAATATTAATTTAAAGTGAAATAGCCAATTGATAGCACATACACGTGCACACACACACACACACACACAACCTATAAGTAGCATTCACAGGACTTATTTATAAAATCTAATTCTTAAGCTGAGCCTGGTGTTGATGCATCTAAATATCATATGATTTAGATTAATAGGTACTATATTTGTTTATGAATACTTTCTTTTCAGAGGAAAAAAAATGGATGATATATTATTCACATTGGTGAGTCTACTTGACATAGACATTCTGAAAATCAACTTAGCAACACACATTTGGCCAGATCTTTTCAAAGCAACCAAGAAAAGCCACCCAAAGAGATACTTATGTGCAAATGTATCCATTATAGCACACATTTGAATGCAAAAACCTGGAAATTTACCTCTGAATTTAAGAGACAGATAAAAAATATAAAAGACTAATAACTAAATAGGTATAGAATGATTAATAGGCTGTCCCTTAAAATGATACTTTCAACATAGAATATTATCATAAAAATTTTTGAAATAAAACATGATCATATTTAAATATATCAATATTGGCATTAGAATAAAATGGAGGGCATTTTCTCTCTAGTCCTGAAAACATTTCAAAACTACTGAAGATCTACTGAGTATCAACTAGAAGGAGATATTCTTTCAGTGCAATATCTTCAACAGGCATATGTCAAGAATATGTGAGATAGCTAAGATGTCTAAAAATATTAGGGAAGTGGGGTTGCTGGGTTAAATGACTTTTTGTGATTGAGGCAGGAGGATTTACAAACCTTAGAAAGAGCCCTGCTTGAAGACTTTTTCACTACAAGAGAATAGTTTCACTCCCTGGTAGTCCCATTGACCACCATCAAAATTAGTTGACATGAAAGAAAGACAATAAGATTCTCAGACCATGGAAGCCTTTCTTTGCAGCCAAGTAGGCTGCAAAAAAACAAAAAACAAAAAACAAAACAAAAAAAAACAAACAAACAAACAACAACAACAAAAAAAAAAAACGGTCTGATTGAAGTTGATATACAGAAAGAAGCTGTTTGGTTTTCTTGTAACTTTTCACTTACTGGCTCCAGCTATTTCCTGCTAGGTTCCAGCCTCAGGTTGTATTAAATGTATATGTATTTCTATAACAAATTCTACCTTCAGCAGCACTTTAAAAATGTGTGACAGTAATAGGGAATAGACCTACTTTATTTGCTTGAGAGATCACAACAAAGGCCAAACAATAGATTTTTTCAGAGCATCAGGTATTGGAATGTTTAGATTTTTTCCCTAGGCAGATAAATTCTGAAAACAGAATAGGTGGCCTTGTGAGCTTCCTAACACTAACAATGTTAAACCAGAGGCTGTGTGACCTATTGAGAGTGAAGTCAGAGGACTTCTTTATTAAATAGGAGGTTGGGCTGAATATCTAAAATTCTCTTTTTTCAGAAGAAAAAAACAAATGAGTCTGGCAAGGCTTTTTGTTATCATGTTTTGTGTTTGTGATGCATAAGTATTTAATGTTTTTAATGTTACTGATGAATTAGTTGGCATAGATAATGCGAGTGTAAAGTATTCTTGAGAGAGCAAAAGAATAATTTTTGAGAAATTTATTTTTGTAATGAATTTGATAATTAACTATGCAACATCACATTGCACTAGAGGTGTTGCTATTCATTTCAATAAGAGATACATGATTAGAAAGAAGTGGTTATCGAATGGATATTACACAAAATGTACATTTCAGGGAAATATGATAATCATTATTGTCATTTGATGCTGATTAAGATAAAATGATTTCCTGAAAATGATAATTAATTTTAGAAATGTATTCTCATTGTTGCAAGAAAAGTGGTAACACTTAAAGGATTAAATTAGAAATATATTATTTAGTAATAATATATGCCAAGCAGGGCATGGCATATACCTGTAATCCCAGCAGCTTGGAGGCTGAGACAAAAGGATGGTCAGAGCCATCCTCAACAATGGTGAGGCACTAAGCAACTCAGTGAGACCCTGACTCTAAAAAAAAAAAAAAAAAAAAAAAAAAAAAAAAANGAAATGGGAAACACCATGCTAAGCCAGACTCAGAAAGTCAAAGGCCAAATGTTTTCTCCCATTTGCGGAAGCTAGAGAGAAATAAGGAACAAAAAGTGGGTGGTGGCAGAGATATCATGAAAATACAAACGAGAAGAGTAGAGTAGAGGAAGGGGATATTAAGGAGAAAGGAGAAGAAGTAGGTAAAGGGAGAAACTGCAGAATGAAATTGACCAACTTATGCAATATTGCAATATGCATCTGCGAATATATTACAATGAATTATATATATAATATAACAATTAAAAAAATCAACAAACAGAAGAATAAAAGTAGAGAAAGGGGATCAGCTTAAGGAAGAAGGGGAGGAAAAAACAAAATACAAAATAGGGCTGGGGAGGTGGCTTATGGATTGAGTGCCCTGGAATTTAATCCTTGGTACCAAAAATAAATAATAATAATAATAATACATGTCAAATGTCAATCCTACTCTTTGATAGGCATTGTAGAAAACATTTCATTTATTTAACATAATCTTTTAAATAAGTATCAGATGAGAAATCTAAGCCACAATTTAAATTTTTTGATTTGTGTTATGTAGGTATAACAAGAATTAATACTCAGATCAAGTTGAGTCAAGGTGAATCATGTCTGGCTTCTCTAACCAACAACTTAGAAATATTAGTAGATGAAAATGACAAAGTTATATTTCTTCACATTTCGCAGTTCAATGTAATTTTGGCTGAATAGAGGAGATATTAGGCCTCTAGATATTCAGAAAACCAGGTATCTTCCATCTAGTAACTTCCTTGATCTCTCAGGTCTTCAGAGTTTTGCAACATTTTCTGTGATGACAGAAACCCTGGAGGATTGCATGAGTTTTGGGGAGAGCCTGGATGTAGCACATATGACTTCCCTAACTGGAGGCTGTGAGGCAGAGCCACCTAACAGTAGAGGTTCAGGAATCTTTCCTACATCTGATTTGCATAACCCAACTACTTAGTTGAACATTTCTCATCACTCACACGCATTATGCCCACCTACATGTATTGTGTTTTAGGTAGTCAGGGCTTTATTGTTTTTATTTAGAGGAAAATAGAAGAAAAAAGCACTTATTTGGTCTCATGCACAGACAATTAAGTGGATGCATGGAGCTAATGAGGCTTTTAAAAACCAGACCAGAATACCAATCATTCAAGATTCTTACAATTGAAGAATTGGACCTTAAATGCTCCCCAAAGGTCCATGTATTGAAGCTTGGGTATCCAGTTGATGTTCCTATGGGAGGAGTTAGAACATTTAGGATGTGACATCTAGTGAAAGGAGCTCAGGATATCCCTGATTGGGGCATTCCCTTGAAGGGGATATAGGGACTGTGAGAACTCCCTGCCTCTCTTTTTTCTTCCTAGCACCAAATGGTGAGCAGCCTCATCTGTCCTGCACTTCTGCAATGATGCACTGTGCTGTCATTGGCCCAAAACAAAGTGGTCAAGTGACTATGGACTAAAATTTTTGAATCCAAGGACCAAAATCAATTTTTCCTCCTGATGTCAGGTACTTTTTCTTAAAAATGGAAAGCTGACAAATGCAGAAAATTGGTATGGAAAATGAAGTTATTACTGTGACTAAATCTGACAATGTGATTCAGAAGCTTTTGGCAATGGTTTATGGGAGGAGTTTGGAAAAGTTTGGAGACATCCAAATTAGGAACATTCAGGAGATTTCTGTGGGAGCTCAGAAGACTGGAATGCTGATAGAAATGCAGACAGAAAAGGCCAAGCTTAAAAGTTTTCAGATGGAAATGAAAACTCTCTTGGAATTTGAACTAGTGTCCACTTGAGTTCTATTCTGAGGAAGAACTTGTGTCTATATTTTGTCCATAAGACTTGATGGAGGCTGACTTTAAAGGTGACAGGCTAGTTTATCAGGTGGAGAAAATTTCAAAACATCACAGCATGCAGTCTGTGGTGTAGGTATTGTTGGCTATTTTAAAGCCAGAATGGCCATGAAAATTGAGAGCAAAAAGCACAACAGAAAGATCTGAAGCGAGCATTCTTTGAAGTCAAGAATCCACTGATGCTTCTTGCTTTTTCTCCACCTTTCTAACTTCTGACTTCTTGACATCATCTTATTATGATTCTGTTTCCTTTTGTCTTTCTTGTTTGTATTTTATATCTACTGCTTATTTCTTTGTGGCCTTTCGGAATATTCTGTGAGCAGCCTGAGAATTTACTCCATCTTTTCTCTTTTCTTACCTTCTTAATCATCTCTTTCTTCTTCAGAATCAAATGTTGTCCTAATACCTGCTTTATTTTTTTCTTCTGTCCTTAGTCCTTTTGGACCTGCTTTCTATATAGTTCTTCTCTTGGCCTTTCTTTCTTGTCTTCTTCACTTACCACCTCTGTCACTCTTTGATGACCGATGACCGATCATCCTGGGTCTGCCCTTGTTGTTAGAGTGCTGACAACAACATTCTTCCCCTTTTGGACTCACTTTTAGGTTAGTGGATGTTGTGTTTGTTTTCACTGCTCTTGCCTCAGATTCTACTTGTTTCTCTGCCTTTCTCTTCTGAAAACTTTCAGAATGGTTCTGCCCATTATCCTAATCACCTTCACACTGCTGGCTCTTTCTTCAAGATCATTATCTTGTCTTGACTTTCTACTTCCCTTCTCTTCAACAGCAATATCAGCTGACACATTCAATGGGTTAGTTAATGTCTGTTGACTTGAAAAATTTCACTTTGGAGTTGCTGTTTATCCCCCTTAGGCCTTAATTAAAGCATAATCCTTTATTTGGTTTGATATGCGTTTCCTTTTCTGAGCAAGGAAATGAGCCTCTTGATTCTAAAAGAGCAGTCTCCGTGAGTTACATAAAAGATAAAAAATGGGTAGCATTTTTAGTGGATGGATTTACACTCCCACCAAGAACTTTATCTGCTAAAGCTGATAAGAAAAATAACTTTTCATCTGGTGGAGTTGAGATCACCAGTTTTGATCCTGTGAATCATATTTTAATGTCAATGACAGGAGTCTAAGCTCTAGGGAGTACTATAGATAGGGAGGGAGGACTATAGAGCTGTAGAGGTGTAGATACGGAGGGGCTACTGCTGGGTAAGCAGGTGTGAGCAGAGGCAAGAGGCTGGGGTGTGAGCTGGGGTCTTCAAGAGAGAGGATTATAATTGATATGTTAAGTTGTTGATATTGTTATGATGACCACATATGTACAGATGATGCCTCCAATAAGTGCTTCTCAAGTCCAAAACTTCCAAACATCCAGCAGGTCCTCTCCTCACCTCAGATTTCCACTTCAGGATCATAACCTAGACTTCATCCATACCAGTAACTCAGCCACTTTCAAAATCTCAATTTCAATGATCCCCTTCTCTCATTATAAACTTTTGATTTTCCATCTCAGACTCTTCTATTCACCAGCTCTAATAATTGTTCTGATTGCCCTATAGTTGAGTTTACCTGCTTTGGATTGTCTCAATTCTCTGTCATTCTTATTGCCTCTTTTTTTTTTTTTACTAGCTTATCTTTCCTTTATCCATCCTTAGCTGTCTTCCCTCTTTCCCTGTATTTAACTCACCCATTTCTTCATTGATGTCATGGTAGTGTTCAAGAATCTAGATGATTCCATTGAATGTTCTCATTAAATTCAAGACAAAAAGCCTCAAATGTGCTTCCAGGCAATTCTCTTCCAATTCTTTTCCACTTTGATGGGAAATCCTACCTTCTTTCAGTTGATGATCTTATGTGGTCAGTCACTGAAACTATAAGTGATCAAAAACAAATTTCCATTTTTTCACCAATACACCTACTACCTAATTTTTACCCTATCACCACAGATGAACAGAGGCACTTGGTTCTTTCTGTCTTCTCCTCAAAGACTTCTACAATTGCCCACTATATCTCTTAGATCATCAGTTTTCTCCTCCTAATCTTGCTGATAATCAATATCACTATTCAAATAACCCATAAATAAGCCTTACCTTAAAATCATTTTCTCTTGAAACCCAAATTTCATTTGATATCAACCCAATTCATGAATTACTTAAAAGTTATCTATATTTTTCTTCTTACTTCCCATTCTCATAAATCCTTTGAATTTCAATGAGTTGATTATACTAACCATTATTTTGAAATCGCTCTAGCCTAGGTTATTAAAGACATCCATTTTTTGATATTAGCTGTTCTAATAGGTATGGAATCATGTCTGTTGTGGTTTCCCTGATGGTTAGTGGTCTTGTTCAGTTATTCATTATCTGTTTGTATGTCTTCTTTTTGAAAAAATTACAAACATTGTTGAGAATACGAAGAAAGGGAAACCTGGTAGACTCTTGTTGGAGTTTAATCAATATAGCCATTTTACAGAAGAGTGTAGAACTTCCTCCAAAAATTAAAACAGAAATTACTGTATTACTCAGTAATTCTCTCTAATGGGTATATGTAAAAATAGGAATTGGAATCAATATGTTCAAGAGATGCCAGACACCAATGTTCATTGTAGCATTATTTACAATAACCAAGTTATGGAATCAGCCCAAGTATCTGTCAATCTGAATGGATAAAGAAAATACGGTAAAAATATGCTTTTCTGGGGTTTTGTTTGTTTGTTTGTTTTTCCACAAGCCTTTTTCTAAAACTCCTTAACTTGTTCCTTTTTAATTTTTCTACCTTCAAAGTTTAGAGTACCTCAGTGCTCTGTCCTGAGTTTCCTTCTCTTCAATATCTATTCTTACTCCCTAAGAAATCCCATCTAAAACATTCAATATAACTACTTTCAATATATTTCTCAATTTTATAATTATGTCTTTAAATAGAATTTACCTCTGGAATGACCTACCTCACTATTTTCTTCTTCATGAATACAACCCTATTCATGAAAGTACACACTCTGAAATTTGAATTTATCCTTGATATCTCCATTTCATTTTTTTCCTATCAAATTCTTCAATTGTTTCTCTACATATATAAAACAACAGACAAGTTTTTGTTCACTAATATAAAACCCTTCATAGTACAGACTCTGGATGCCACTTGCAGCCCACATCTTCTTTATTCTCCATGCACCAAACTCCAGACGTCCACGTGTCTTAGTGTTCCTTAAATATACCAGATATGCCTCTAAGTCTGTTGTGCCATCTTCCTGGAACACATGTCCCTAGGGTGGGAATATCCCATTCATTCACTTCCATCAGTTGTCTTCTGAAATACCACAAATATGATGGAGGTTTATCTTAATTATTCTACCTCCAGCATCATCTTCAGTCATACTATATATAAACCCTTGTCCTACTTTAATTTTTGTATTAGAATTTAAATCAACCTGTGCAGGAGTTGTAGGTCCGAGGTGGAGCACTTGCCTCACATGTGTGAAGCACCAGGTTTGATCCTCAGAACCACATAAAAATAAATAAATAAAGATATTGTGTCCATCTACAACTGAAAAAATACATACACACACACACAAAAGAATTTAAATCAATCTGCTATGGTATTATATTTTCATATAATAGAAATATTCATATAATATATTTTATTATCTCCCTTTTGCTAACAATTTTATCTGTTTTATTGCCTCTTATATCCCTGATGACTAGAACTAGACACATAAATAAACCTTGAACAAATATTTGTGAATAATTAGAAAGAATAAATCAACTACTAAGTTCCAAAAGAACACTGCATTTTAAGAACTTAAAAACTAGCATTTTTTGCTAATTTTGCTATTTTTATTGTTTTGACCTCTGCATATGTTGGTGATATGAATTGAGCAAAATATTCGTATTTATTTACTTAACAAATGCTTATATAGTACTTAATATGCACCAGCTACTATTTTAAACTCTTTACACCAATATTAAGTCTAAAAACTGCCATAACTCCAGTAATTACTTGTTTTTGCCTTTTCTGTCACTGAATCTCATTGCTTATTCATTTCATTAGCTGACACTTCTACTTTCCTGAGTTTTCTTATCTATTTGGTTTTACACTCAATTCTTATTTCTAAGCTTTTAGTTGTATGGACTTTACGTCTGCACTATTTACTCTTCTTGTTCTTGGTCTTCTTCAATGCATCCTAAATCAGTGATGGGACTGTCTACTTGGTTTGGACTTCAAACTTCTCAAAGCATTTCTTGTTAGTGTGACATATAGGTGAATATCTTGTCCCCTTACATGATTGAAGCAAGTTTCGTGTTCAGTCAGCTTATGCCCTCTCTAATAGGAAAAAACTATATTTACACAAAACTTCAAGAAGCTTATTTATTTACCTATACCACAGAGGGCAGCTGTCATTTATAAATTAGAGAAGGTATAATGTATTATATTTTTCATTACTGAGCAGATACAAAGAATAAGAATTGTTATAATATTAGTCACTATTTAAAATAATACTAGAAATTGTCAATTATCCTGGAAAGGCAAAGTTTGAGTAGTGTTGGTTGAACTTATAAATTAGCATTATACTTTGGAGAAGCAATTTGGCTTTGCAAATTAAGTATCTTTAATTTATTTATACTTTTTACCTGGCAATTTTAATGTGAGAATTAATTTGAAGGAAATTAATCTAAGCTTGAGGCACAAACTATGTTGTTCATTAAATCATTTATGATTTGAAGAAATGGAAACTACTCAAATGTCCCAAAGGAGGAAAATGAGGAAAAAGGTAAATCCCATGAAATATTATATAGTCAATTAAATTATGTATGAATACGTTTTAATGCTTCTGAATAATAAAAATGTGAATAGTAAAAAAGTGAATTTATCAGTTCTCTTGGGAAATAGAAGGCATATTCCAGTTGAATCATTTGCACTAATGGTGGGAGGGGCATTTACAAAGGTACAGGAAGCACTGGGAACAGTGTAGTACCTGAGGCTTAGTCCTGAATGAGCAAGGATTGGAAATCCTTACTCTGGAGAGGGTATGGTATGGAGAGATCTTCCTGTTCTTCACTACCATATAGGGAATAGATGGTGGAATAAAAGTCCTGATTATTCTCCTTTCACCATTCCCCTGCCACAGTTCACCATTGGTTGAACATTGGGCCTTCAGGGAAATTGAGACAGCATGAAGATCCCTCCTCAAACCCAGGGTCTTGTGATCAGATCAGAAAGATTTCAGACATGTAGTTCAAGATAACAGGGGTGCGCGTTCATTAGAAGGGATAGGGAAGGGAAAAGGGGATCACTCTCCAGGGTCTTCTCAGAGAGGGGATGGATGGTATGCCTCTCCTGCACTCCAGTTTTATTGAGGGTCCCAGGGAAGTTTCTTGAGAGTCCTGAGCCATCCTCCTTTTTTGACTTTTGACTGACAGCAGGATGACATCAGACTTTCAAGTCCTCACTGCCTTGACAACTCTAGGTCAATTTGGCCCATGCTAACCGGTCCTAACTAGAGCTTGTTCTGACAGTGTTTCTGGTTAGGGAGAATTATTCTTATCTCCACGAGTACTGAAATCTGGTAAGTGTAAGAGTCACAGAAGTCTCCTTCTTCAGGGTAACTTGGGTTCTTCCCAGTGCATTCTGGGCTTACATTCACCCTGCTTATAACAAGTCCCTTACAGAGGAATGTAACATATGCTGTTGACTTAAGCCAGGTAGGGCTGTAAGTAGAATGCATTGTAGAAAAGAAAGCTTGTGGAGGTCAGCACACTGGGCCCATTTTATAGAATTATTTCCTCAACTTCATGTACCCACTGCTTCATTTGCTCTGTTCCCTATCAACATGACCCGCATACGGGCTGTCCTTGTGACTCCTGTACTCCTGCTATGGGCTGTGGAGGGAGATTGGCCACTGCTACAGAGCCAAGAGTTCAAATCGACTAAAATTAACCAGGATTTACTTTCCATGCCTTCCTTTGAGAATTACAAGGATTCAACATCCTTCATAGTTCCAAATGACATACAGGCATTTTGAATATATTTCCCAGTTTTGGATTGCCTTTTCACTTTCTTCATATTGTCTTAAAGTAGATTTATCAGGTTTTATTATTATAGTTTGTGATTTTTTTTATCTTAGCATGATTCCTTTCTCAAAGGTTGTAAAGTTATCCTATGTTTTACATTTATTTTTTTAAATATATATGGTTTTTAGTTGTTGATGGACATAATACCTTTATTTTATTCATTTTTATGTGGTGCTGAGGATCAAACCCAGGGCCTCACACATGTAAGATGTGGGCTGTACCACTAAGCCCCATCCTCAGCCCAATGTTTTACATTTGAATATGCAATCCAGTTAAGTTTTTCAACATGACCTGAGCAAGAGTTTAGGTGGTGATGATAATTATTGCTGTTGTTTTATTGAAATGAATATCTAGTTGGTCCAAGAGAGCTTCTTTAGAAACCCCTTTTCTTCTTTCTTTCCGTTTTTACTTTTTTGCAGTGCTGGGAATTGTACTCAGGGCCTTGCCCATGCTAGGCAAGCACTGTACTAGAGTCATGTGCCCAGGCTCTACCCTTTCTTCATTGAAAAACTTTGGCTTTCTTTTTTTCTTTTCAAAAAGTTATTTATTATACATGTACAGGTCTACTTCTAGAACCCTCATACACTTCCATTGACATCTTTGGATGTCTTTTTCCCTATACCTCCTGTCTTAATTACTGTAATTTTTAAATAAGATTTGAAATCAGATATTATTACCTTACTCTTGTTCTTTTAAAAAATAATTTTGACTCCTATGGATCCCTTGCATTTCCAGGTAATTTCAACTTATTATTTATAAGTTATAGTATTAATAAGCCTTTCTAAAGAAGAAAAACTATTTGGATATTGATTTAGGTTTCCTTAAATTTGTCGACTAATACATACTCTAAGAATTGGCAACAAATAATTTTGACTCTTTAAATCTGTAAATATAATCTTTTCTTATTGATTTAAATAGATCTTCAATTTCTCTTGGCCATATTTGCAGTTTATTGTTTTGTTTTGGTATTGGGGGTTCAACCCTGGGTGCTTTATCATGGAGTTACATACATCATCTACCCTTTCAATTTTTTTTCTTTTTAATAAGTTCTTGCTAAGTTGCTAAGGTCCTTGCTAAGTTGCTGAGATTCCCTGACTTAACCTCCTGAGTCTCGGGTATTACAGGAATGCATAACTGAGCCTGGTTAATATTTGCAGGGATTTTTGTGTGTGTGTGTGCTAATAACAATAATTTATTTGCAATATTTCACCACATTTTTAAAATGTCAGCTTCCTGTTTTAAAAAAAATTATTATTATTATAATTTTTAGTTTTATTGGTTCTTCTTAGTTATACATGACAGTAGAATCCATTTGGAAAAGTATATAAGAATGGGATACATCTTATTCTAATTAGGAACCTATTCTTGTTGGTGGGAATTATGGTGGAATTCACTTAGGTATTTTCCTATGTTGTACCTAGGAAAATTATGATATATAATTTTATGATATATATATTATTCTACTGTCTTTCCTATTCTTATCCTCCTTCCTTTTCTTTCATTCTCTATATGTCCAATCTACTGCACCTCTTTTATTTCCCTCCCCACTTCATTGTGATTTAGCTTCCACATATCATCATTTGACCTTTGGTTTTTGGGGATTGGCTTATTTCACTTATTATGATATTCTCCAGATTTATCCATTTACTGGCAAATGTCAAAAAGTCATTATTCTGTATGGCTGAGTAATATTCCATTGCGTATATATGCCACATTTTCTTTAACCATTCATCTGTTGACAGGCATCTAGGTTGGTTCCATAGCTTAGCTATTGTAAATTGTGCCATGGTAGTATGAGGATTTTAAATTCTTTTGATGTGTCTGTGTCATGGTAGTATGAGGATTTTAAATTCTTTTGATATATGCCAAGGAGTGGGATGACTAGGTCAAATTGTGGTTCCATTCCTAGCTTGTTGAGGAATCTCCATACTGCTTTCCAGAAAGGTTACATCAATTTGCAGTCCTACTGACAATATATGAGCATTCCCTTTCCTCACATCCTCACCAACATCTGTTGTTATTTGTATTCTGGATAATTGCCATTCTGACTGGCATGAGATGGAATCTCAGTGTAGTTTTAACTTTCATTTCTGTAATTGCTTGAAATGATTTGAATTATACCTATTTTTAAAATTTGCTCCAAAATATTTCAAGACTTATTTCTGAAAATGGTATTGTGTTTATTATAATTTCCACTTAATATACAAAATAAAAATTACCTTTTATATTTATTTTAATCTGTACCTTTGTTAAATTATTTTTTACTTATTTTTTCCAATAAGTTTTTTGTAGATTTGTATGGATTTTTAAAATTCTTATTATCTTGTCTTTTATAAATAATTTCAGCTTTATTTTTTTCCTTTCCAATATGTATGCTTTCAATTTCCCTTTTCTGCATTTATTGCACTGGTTAACATCCCTATAAAATGCTACGTAAAACTTCAGTAAGCAGAAATACTTGCTTTGTTTCCATTCATAGGGTGAAAATGTTTAGGTTTTATTACTATGTTTGATTTTTACTATAGGTTTTTTTTCTTTTCCCTTTGTCAAAATTTGAAGACTTTATTTTTACTCTTAGTTTACTGAGAGGTTTGTTTTGTGAACAGATGTTGAATTTTGGTAATTTGGGGCCTCTTTTAAATTGATTATATGCTTTTTCTTTATTAGTCTGTGAATAATGAAGAATTACTTTGATTCCTTTGGATTTCTGGGACAAACTGTACTTTGTTCTAAGGTTAATATATTCTAATATTGTTAATATTTCTTTTTAGGCTCAGAAGAAATAGGGGCCAATATATGTCTTATGAAGGGTGTTTTTTGCTTTTGCTATCAGGATAATGTTGGTTTTATAAAATGTAATGAGAAGTATTCTCCCTTCCTTTTAAAAACTAATTCATCAGAATGGGTTTGAGTTTTTCTAAAATACTTATTAAAATTCAACCAGTGATGCCTCCTGAGATGGAAATTTCTTAGTACAGTAGTTTTGATAATGAATTTTATTATCAAAATTAATATAAAATTAATATTTTCTGTTTAATTTGAGTCAATTTTACTATAAATTAAAGAAACATTTTATGTTTCATCTAAAGTATTAAATTAATTGATGTTAGAATATTCAAAAATTGTCTTCTAATATTTATTAAGTATATAATGATATTTATCCATATATTCCTGATATTAGTATTTTTCTTTCTTTCCAATTTTATATTTTTAAAAACTCTTTCTAAAGAAACAATTCAGTTTTCTACATCCTCCATTTAACCTGGAGATAGAATTAAAGGTGGTTTTAATTTACTATTCTTCATGATACTATATATTTTTTTCAAAATTTCAATAAAGGTAATGTTTTCTTAGATAAGAAAATGGAAACAATATCTACTATACAAATTAAATTTAATGAAGTATAGTTAAATGAGTGTGGTTTAAAATATCTAATATGAAGAAAGTATATTATATGTTTAAACATAAATACATTGCTTACAAAGATATGCAGAGGCGTGGGAGAGAAAGGGAGTGGGCAGGGGATTAGCAATGATGGTGGAATTTGATAGACATCATCATCCAAAGTACATGTACAAAGACACAAATTGGTGTCAACACACTTTATATACAATAGAGATATAAAAAATTGTGCTGTATACGTGTAACAAGAATTGTAATGCATTCAACTGTCATTTATTTTTTAAAAAATCAATAAAAAAAGAAAAATGAATAGGGGGTAGTCACAAATAGATATTAACTGAAAATAAACCGTCACTATTTTCAGAAAATAAAAAGTGCCTGCCTTCCTGTCTTTCTTTTTTTCATCTTGTAAAATGTAACATTAAGAAATAATAATCCTATCCAACACTTTTCAAATGTCAATGCCATATTAGATTGAAATTTTGGAAATATAATTTTCACAGTACAATCTTCATGTTCAAAGTAGTGGAAAATATTACTCAGTTTGCAACGTTTGTAGAACATGTGTCATTTTTATCATCAATCTTCATTTCCCCTATTTCTATTTAAGAACATTGTTTTAAAAAATTCTTTTGGGTCTATAATTTGTATTAACACTGATAATACCTGATAGAGATACCCTAATTGTATAATGATAGAGGATAGGAAACCATGAAAGTAGTAAAACATTTAATGTTAGCTTGTTCAACCAATTGCACTTTGGACTCAGCCAACCAGCATTTGACTGTCAGTTTGCATGTGGCTTTCCTTTCCTTAACCTGTTGTGATCATTTGTTCTTGATTAACTCATGGCTGAACATTTCATTCTTACCTTCTGCATAACTTATTTCCTCCATTTTTCCTAGTCTCTCTCTCTCTCTCTCTCTCTCTCTCTTTTTTTTTTTTTTTTTGGTACCAGGATTGAACCCAAGGGTACTTAGCCACTGACCCACATCCCCAGCCTTCTTTTTTCTTATTTTTTAATTTGAGAGATGGTATCTCTAAGTTGCTCTGAGGCTTTGAAAAGTTGCTGAGGCTGGCATTGAACTTGTGTTCCCCCTGCCTTAGTCTTCTGAGCTGCTGAGATTACAGGCATGTACTACCATATCTGGCCTTACTCTACTTTTCTTAATAATTATTAGACTCATATTCTCTTCTTAGAGACCTAATACTCTTTGCCCTTCAGAGAACCAAATGTCTCTCACCAACTAGGTTTTCACACACTCTGAAGAAAGGTCTAAGGTTATTCACAAATGCTGCTGCAAAGTTCTGAAGTTGGATGCAGACCCTATATGTATGCTTCCCATACATATAGGGCATGTATTCTTTACTATAAGACATCCCAAAACAACATTTTCTTTTCTTGTATGTGTGTATTAATATAAAATTATATAAGGATTAGAATTACAAAAGTACATTTTATTTGCAAATGTGATGTCAGACACGACTTGGTTTGATGGGACGAGCAGATTGCTTGGCAAGTAGAAATGTTGAAGTATGTGCATAGATGATAAGGATGTAATGTTTAACATGATGAAGCAGAGAGAAATAATATTTTGGAAGCTCAAATAATGTTTTGTTATTTGCCACACCTCAGTGCAAGTAACAATTTAGACAAAACAATATTTTGCCTGGGTGGATATTGCACTGGTATAAATAATGTATTGATACAAATAATTTGGGTATACTCATACCAATCACCATATATTTTATTTTATGCATAATATTCTACAAAATATTATTCTCTGATTAAATACTTCTGTCCTTTTTTTCTTCAAAGTGATATCAGATGCAGAAGTGCCTCATCTGTGTAGAGTTAATTGGCTGACTGGATTAGTCACTTTCTGCTGATTTCATGTTATTACGCATACAATATTTAAAAGAGCATAGCTAAATCTAGGCATGATTAACTATCTGGAAATGCTACAAACATAGCACATTTGACTTATCTATGTGCTAAAAGTGGAAATGCACTTTTGTTTTTCATGAAAATAATTTTGTTAGTCATTAGCTTACTAAAAATGCTGCAGTATAAAGTGTTGTCAATTTGAATTAACTAAAATCTTCATATTCCAGGTTATGTCTGAATTTAATCTCCCCTAAGGGAACCATTTTTTATGTATCATTTCCTTTTCTTTACCTTTTTCTTACCTCTTGCCCCGCCATAGTACCTATTAGAGAAATTCTTCCAGGATATATTGATTCTACATAATTACCTGTATATCCTTCAGTGGTAACAATACAGGAGGATGGTACTTATTTCCTATGTAGGAGGCAGTGACAGAAAGAAATCTCAAGAGTGGAAGTGCTCCTTCAGGAGCCAGTCAATCTGCCTTTCAACTGAGACCTTGTAGGAGGAAACCTTGGTCTCAATGCCCTAAGGAGTCCCAAGGTAGATTTCCCCCAAGGTCATAAATATCTCAAATGCCCTCTGGATATCTTTGTACAATATTTTGCCTACTCTTCTTAGTGGTTATCTTACACTCTTGTATATATTCAGTATATTTGGTTTAAATGAAAAGTAAGAGATAGGTGAAATTGTTTAACTGCAGAAATGTAAGTATCAAATATTTATTAACCTGCTTTTGTTTGAATGCAATCCAAAAAGCTCTGTTCTTTAGTATTTAAACATGAAAACCAAATAGTATTAACTCAGAGAAGTTTCTATATCAGATATCTTTGCCTATCTCTAGTATGATATTGTTTTAAAAAATGATGAACTGCCAATTAGGGAAAAGATAGATATCTTCAGGTATCTCAAGCTAATGAGACCATCTGTCTTATAAAATTTTAACTGTCACTAAGAGAGAAAATTTACTTGACAACTATTTATTTAGGCATAAAAGGGCAGTGAGTGTCTGGAAGCTAAATATCCTTATACTTTAAAGAATTGTTACATAGACAAAAGAGAATGATTATAACTATTGTAAAACATTGGAACTAAATTAAGGTCAGCATCTACAATGTTCTGACTGAATGGGCATGTTTGGGGCCTTTATAGAATCTGCAATTGATTACTGTCAGGAGAAAAGACAAGGGAGACTTAAAAACAGAGAGCAAAGGGTCGGATGGATGGAAGTGTTCAAAACTTTCAGGCGATTTTATTTGAAGATTTATCCAGGGGGAATGTCAGACAGAGGAAGGAAAACTGTTTAAAAAGTGGGCTTTCTAAGTCACCCTTGTGTGAAGCTGAAGGTCCATGGAGAATCCCTGTGGTGCACAGCTGGTGAGTGTGGGGTAATTTGCATCTTAAAGATCTTTCCTTGTGTCTTTAGTTACATCTCATTTTTCTATGAGTGTTCTATTGTAGGCAAGACATCCCATTTGACAAATGACCATGCAATTTTGTGTTATACAGCAGAGCCTAAAAATAAGGTCAGCTATCTCTGAGGCTCTGTGCTCTTGTAACCACACTATACAAACAGGGTGTTCTTCAGTCTGTCCTTCTCTAGGAATGAGATGGTCCCCTTGTCCCCAGGACAATATGCACTACAGCTTCTTACTTGAACATCAAATGCAGAGACTACACAGGCTGCTTCAGATTTAATTGAGAGTGCCGAGAATGCTCTGCTAGTCTCCAACCTCAGCAGTCTAGAAAAAACTGAGCACTGAGTAGATGCTATTTCCTCTGAGCAGAATGCAGAGGTAGCAAAAGGACAGACAACATACTGCTTTCTATGAGGTTGTGGTGAAATATTGCCTACTCTCCCCAGAAAGGACAGGGTTGACGCAAATAATTTCCCTCCTCTGTTTAGTAATGACTGTTCACTGTGATTAAAAACAAAAAACAAAACAAAAACAAAAAACCCTGCTATAAAAGCAAACACCCCCACCCCATAAAAAACAAAACAAAACAACAACAACAACAAAAATACTTGTTGGTAAATCTTGAGCAGGTTTAGGTAAGTTTTTTGAAGTTCATATAATTATTTTGTATAACAGAAAGTAGCCCACAGAATTAATACCCTAATTTATAGAAAAATAAGTATTTTGCTGTAACACAAATTACCAGCTGTAAATAAACAGACTTAGGAATCTTCCCCCCCCCAAAAAAAAATACCCACTATCACAGCCAGGTGCAGTGGCCCTGGCCAGCAATTCTAGCAACATCGGGGGCTGGGGCAGGAGAATCACAAATTCTAGACCAGTCTGGGTAGCTTAGTAAGAGACTATCTCCAAAGAAAAAAAATGTAAAGGGCTAGGAATATAATTAAGTGGAAGAGGACTCCTGGGTTCCATTTCAGATACTGCGAAAACAAAACAAAAACCACTTATTACTACTTTCTAGTGAGCTCAATTTAATCTTGGTTTCACAAACCCCAAGAAACCTGAGGATTCTTCAGTATACAGACAACACCCGTATCAGTAGAGTTGTTATGCTATGGTACCAATTCTGGCTCTTTGTATTACCTGTTTATTTGGGTTAAGGTTTAACTGCAATTTTCTATAATGTGCTGCATTTTTATTTGTGCATTCATTCAGTTTATATTTATTGGGAAGCTATCAAGTCTCTGCCCTATTTTCAAACTATAACATTTTATTACTTTGGAGAACAAATTATCCCAGCCAGGTATATTCTCCTGACTTCAAGCAACATTTCAAATAACAAGATACATAGGGAATGCTGACCCTGTGCAGACTACCAGCTCAGATATTCCTCTTAAAATGCTTTTAATATGTACAATTCCAGTGTTTGGTTTTTTTTTTTTTTTAATAACATGGCATTGAATATTAGCAAAGATATGAGTTCACTGAAACTACAGCCCAAATCATTAGCATTCATGAGACAAAAATGAAATTAAGATAAAAGAAGAAGTCATGATAAAAGTGGATGTTCTGTCTTCTGATGTTCTGTTTAAAAAAAATGCTTTCATTTTTATTTTTCAGGTATTTGATAGTCAGCATCAATTTAAAATAACCTTGCCTTGTATCTAGACTTAAATATTCACTTAGTTGTTCTAACCAATAAATGTAAAGACACTAAACAAATTATTTTTAAGTTGTATTCAATCCTATGAATTGTAGCCATATTAAGTCCATGACTGTCTTGATTTCCTCCCTCTTCCTGACACCAGCTTAGGTCCTGGTAAAGCATATATGCTCAAGGAAATGCTTTAATGATTAATGACATCTGGTATGCAACAGAGAATCAATCATAAAAATGATCATTACGTATCTAATTTTACATAGTCTTATATAATTCTTATGAAGACCTGCAAATTAACACATTTCAAAATGAAATCCACATGCCCGTTCTTTTTCAAATAAGCTTATAGGAAGTTTTCAGAAGATACTCTAGGAATGAGAGTAGGAAGAGAAACACAGTGAAGCGTGCAACATATAAACCAATGATAAAAGTCACCAGCAATGTTGTAATTAAGTATGAAAGCTGGCTCTATGATTCTTGGCAACCAGAGCAAGAGGTGAAGTGCTTTGCTTTCATTATCAGAGGGAGAATATATGTCAGCTCTCAAAGGAAAACAGGATGTCCTCGGACTAGACTGGCTAACAGTATTATCTGGCTGTTCATAGCAGACACTACTGTAGAATGGCAACTCAATACATCAGGACTTATGCTCACATACAGTGAGATGTTTGAGGACAGGCAGTAGTGGTGTTGGTTGACTGGGGCAGGAATGTCTGGCAGGGTGGAGCTTTCTGCGATTCTTGTGACTTCCTTAGGTTCCAGAATAGGTTGCTGAGCTTCAGCCACTTAACTCCCAGGGACATCCTGTCCGAGGCCCTAGCCACATTTAAGAAATGTTGGTATTATGTCACAAAGTCCCATAGGTAGAAACTGGAGCTCAATTGTAAGGCTCTAAGCTCAGATTAGATCTATACTATAAAAGATGGGATTCATGAAGAAGGGACAAGTCTGAGATTCTTTTATGAGATCTGGCATAAAAAAAATGGTTTTTAGTGTACAATAAAGAAGCCAGTGTTGTATGGAACCAATCTAGGGGTGCTGAAGATAGTTAATTTCAAGGCTGTACCTCCTTTGACATTACCTAGACCAGCCATGAGTTTTTTTGCAGAATATGATATGATTTCAAGTATACAGGTGGATACAAATGATGGCAAATGAAATACTGCCATCGAAGACACTAGATTGGTCAAAATATTAATTTATAAATGCATATCAGACACTTTGGTGCAAAAATCTAACATTGATAAAACAGTGGAAAATGAAGGAAACACATTTTGAGTAGAGGGAATAGAATTTACAGGATACAAATTTAGTAAATATACTAAATCTAGTGTCCATTGAACATGAATGTATTTCTCCTAATATAGCATTTGAATATTGCAACACATTTTGAGGAGGATTCCATGATCCTTTACATGGTAATTACACATAATAGTATTTAGGAAATGTTTAAAAAAGTGACCCATTCCATTTAATTGCATTCACAAATTCATTGAAGACAGTTTTTTGGTTGTTGTTTTTTAGCAATGCCAAAATAAGGAAAATTGAAATTAAATCTACGCTTCTGAATCTATGCCTTCTATGTGGACATTTTAATCTTGAAAAATGAAGTCACTGACATATATTTGATACAATTCTTAAAGTTATTGCTACAGAGAATGGTGTATGTATGTTCTTAATATTTTATTCTTCCTGGATTTCAAGAAATTTGTGACAATTTGTTTTGAATGCTCTAAGGTTGAAAGTCCATATATCCTAGAATTTGAAAAAGAAAATGCTTCAATTTCCTAACGGCTTTTCTTTAACTTATATTTGGGGCATTTGGATGGAATGGATAATGGGCAGCTGTACTTTCCATATGAAAGGAACATCTGTATAATGCTAGCACTTTGCAAGTGAAAAACTTAAGGATGTGTCTTAAGCTGGTAGGAATTACCAAGTTGTAATTGAAAGGAGTAATTTTCAAATGGAGATTGTTGCTAATGTTATAATCACTTGGAAAGTGTCCCTGAAGAAATTTCTTAATTATACACTAAAATTTAGACAAAACATTTTTTGAAATGCTTATCTACTTAAAACTTTTTTTGAGATGTCAGAATAAGTTTTTTTAAAAAGTATACATTTTGATAAACACTGATTTTTACATTCCCCACCAAAAATCTCCCTAGAGAGGCTGTAGGATTGCTTCAGCAACTGTTCCCACTGCTCTTTAAGAATCATAGAAGGAAGTAAACTGAAAAGAGGGAGAAAACTAGTCGCCTCAGGGATAGACTTAGCAGGAATAAAGAATGACTTTTCCAGTTATTTTTAATCATTGACCAATGTGTCATGGTTAACCACTGAGCATAACAAATATAATGCAGATATACAGAGGTGTAATACTGGGTAAATAAGTATCAAGATAAAGCAGAAGATTATTCCCCAATAATTCTTGGGACTAAGGTCTGTCTAGAATAGTCTGTCAAAGGAAAAAACTATGTTGAAGCAATTGAGATTTCTTTTAATAGTTTTACATCAATATGGAAAATATCTCGTCAAGTGTTTTTGCTCATTGTGTTTGAACTATAAATGCCACGGGAGGACAGTAGCATTCCCATGGCTCAGCCGGCCTATTTTCCCACTCATGTAACAGTCCACTAGACTATGTAAGTTGTCTCTTTCACTCCATGATTCAGAAAGCTAGGTTCTTCTTGTGATCTTGCCATCTCCTGAGACATCGGAGTCTTCTACTCCCAGCAGATAAACAGAAAAGAGGATAAATGGGACAAACTCACTTCTTAACCATGTCAGCCTGAAAGTGCATCTGTTCACAGTTCACTGCCTGGAATTAGTTGTATGGACCCCATATGATTCCCCAGCAAGAGGAATTGAACAGCCACTTTGTAGACACATATACACTCTATGAAATGAGAGTAAGATCTTTAGAGGTTAGCTGACTGACTGTAAAAAAAAAAAACAAAACAGGATTTTTAATTTTAATTTTGCATGCCAAAATCTTGGTGGAAGATTACAGCTGTATAGAATAAGGTCCTTATCTCAGGATGCTATAATTTAAAAACACATTAAAAGATCAAAACTTTTCTCTGAGATCAAGAAGTCAGTAACAAGACATTACACTTGGAGATGTGTACTCTCTGAGCCCAGATACAAATGTTACCTAGATAGGCATTGTTAAACATGCACTCCACACTGCAGGTGTGAATTTATTATATATTAGTTATGCACAACATGACATGTCAAGGGATTCAGAAAAAAAATGTATGAAAGATTCTTCTAGAATTCCATAACTAGCTATCCTCCTCCTTTCCATTTCTTCTGACACATGAATCCCTTGCCTATATGTAAATAAACAATGCATGGCCATGCCTGCAATAGCTGAGACATTTTCTTTCCACATTATGTAAATTGAATCATCCACAGTGGATAGGGTGTTCTGGCTCATTTCATAAGGCACATTTTCAGAGTGTTCAAATTGAGTTTATGCTCTTCAATTTTCTGATTTAAAATACATAGGATATTAAGCCAGAAGTATTCTTTGATATTATATACCCCACTCCAACTTTCATTACAAACAAAAGTAAGATGCAGAAGTGTCTGCTTACTGGACACAAAGCTGCGCAGACACTGAGTTTGCATGTGGATCAGGCCTCCTCACCCACCCAGGGCTATTTTCCAATGATATTATTGTCTTTACCAATGAAAATATATGAACATTGTGTGTATTTCATTCAATTAAATCTCAGCTAAAAGAGTAAATCTAGAGACTGGCATGGTTGTTCATCATCATAAGCACATTCTTCTGACATGTAATCCATAAATAAATACCAAGATGAAAAACCAAAATCAAAATGTGATTGATTTTTTTTTTAAGCTAACTGGTGACAAGGTTTTGAACTATCACAGAATAAATAATTACAGCTATTCTTGCAACATGCAACAATTACTAGTAAATGTCATTTATTCCTGAGATATTTTGATTACTTTCAGAAAGTCAAAACTATGTTTATACAGAGGTAGCAAAGTAATGTGACCAAAACTGAAAAATTCATATTGGAGAATCTTTAGGTGACTGCTTCCTTTACTGTGTCCAGAACATCACTTTGCATACAACAGTGGAAAATTTATATTCATCTAGTTTATTCATTCATTTGTTCATTGAATACTCATTTTAAAGAAACACAATATATGGATGAACACAAAGTGATATATAAATACAACTATGGCTATTTTTTTAATTTTAATGTTATAGATTTACAATGACCCCTGAAAAGATCTAAGGTACTAAGCATTAGTATGAGATTACCATTAAAAAAAAGTAAATTTGGAAATTAGTAGCTTAATTTTTCTGCTATAGAAAAGAATATGTGTATACAAAATATATAATCTCATGTACTTAAGAATTAGTTATGCTTTACAGATTCAACACACTTTAATTTTAATAAAATATTAGTTTCCTTAAGACAAATAGATTTTTAAAATTTAAGCAGAAATCACAAATTGGTAGAAGAGTTATATAGTGAACAGCTCTCTATTAAAAGCACAAGGGTAAAAGTCCTTGTTAGTGATAGAACAAGAATTATGCTCCAATTTAACCAGGAGGGAAATTCCACTTGGATCTATCAATGTAGGAAAATGGAAATACTTTTATATCTGTTCCCAACCTTTTTGCTTTTGACAGGTACATGAAAAAATTAAGGGAGGAAGTTATCAAATAGGATTAAACTATATGATGTTTTATAATAATAGCCATGCTTAACTCAAAAATAGCACACTGTGTAAATAAACTTTCCAAACTTTCTATGCTTTAAAAATACTTTTTAGGGATTGAGGTTGTGGCTGAGTTGGTAGAGTGCCTTCCTCACACGTGTGAGGTGCTGGGTTCATCCTCAGCACTACATATGAATAAATAAAATAAAGGTATTATGTCCACCTGTAACTAAAAAAATTTTTTTAAATAACTAAAATAAAAATACTTTCTAAGTTATCTATATATTTACATTTTCTGACTGAATTCAAATGAGAAGAGAACATTTGATACTGCATCTGGCCAGGAATAAATATTCAGAATATATAAATAACACTTCTATCTCAGTAAGTAGATGCAAAAACATTTAAAAGTACAAAATATTTGCATTAACACTTCACAAAACACAATGAAATGTTTTGTGAAGTGTTAATGTTTATGTTTCATAAAACATGTGAAAATTGCCAATAAATTTTGAAAAGGTGCTCTGCCCCTTTAGTCTTTAATGAAATATAAATTCAGTTGATGAGAAAACCACTAAACATCCATGAAGATGGCTAAAAATTAAACTGACTGAATATACCAAGTGTTTGTGAAGTTTTGAAGCAACTGGGAACATTCATATATTACTGTGCAAATGTAAAAGGGTTTGGCAATTTACTATAAACTCCATATGCTTACCACAAACAAAAATAGTGAAAATCATGTGCCAAAACAAATAATTATACAAACGTGTTCAAAACAGCTATGGTTGTTGTACTTAGAAATGAAATAATACAAAATCCATCAATGGATTTTGATTCCATCAAACACATAATGGAATAGTGTTCAAAAATAATAAGACATGAATGCTAGCATCTCATAACATGGCTGAATCTCAACCACATTACACTTAGGGAAAGAAGCCACATGAGAAAGCACATATGGCAGGATTTCATTTATATTAAATTCTGGAATTAACTAATCAGTGGTTACAGAAAATAACATCAGTAGTTACCTGAAGCTAACCAAGTGGGGGGTGGGTGGGTGATATAAAAATGGAAGAGGCAAATTGATGGAAATGTGTGTTTTAATTTTAGTTGTGGTTAAAATATGAATTTTTCATGACTCACTCAAATTGTACACTTTTCAAAGGGGGCATTTTACATGAATAATGTGTTGAGATAAATGATATTTTAAGAAGACAAACACTCTAATAAGAATTGAGCAGACCTTTCAATAAAAAAGGTATTCAAGTGGCCAGTAATTACACAGAAAAGTGCTCAATTTCATTAATCATGAGAAAATGGCAAGGGCAAATTAAACCTAAAGGTAGCACTACATACCCACACAAATGAGTTACATCTGACCCCAGTAAGTAAGTATTGGTAAGCAGAGCAACTGAAGATGTCAGATGATGCTGAGGTTATGCAAGTTTACACATGCTTTCAGCAAGTTTCTTAGCATACAATGAACCTGTGATTGGCCATTTACTTCTATATATTTTCAGAAGAAATATAAAAACTATGGCTGGCCTTAAAAATATTGGCAAAATTTAAAGGATCGACTATTTAAAATGTCCAATTAGAGAATGAATAAAAATTGTGGTGCATGCACAAAATGGAATATTGTTCAACAAAAAGAAGATTGGTGTACACAACTAGGTGGGTGAATCTCAAAAGAAGTTTTAAGGAACAGGTAAACTAATCTATTATGATGCAAAGTAAATAGCCCTTGCTCTGGCTGCTGGCTCTTGGCTGGAAATGAACATTAGGAACTTTCTGGAAGGATAGAAACAACAGTGTTGATTGGGTGGTGGTTATGCAGATGAATGTGTTGATTAAATCACCAATCATGCACTTCAGGTTTATGCATTCTGATCATCCAATAGAAATTTTAACTCAACAGAGACATACAAGTTATTTATTTATTTATTTATTTATTTATTTGTTTGTTTGTTTATTTATTTATTTATTGGTATTGGGGATTGAACTCAGGGGCACTTGACCACTGAGCCACCTCCTCAGCCCTATTTGGTACTTTATTTAGAGACAGGGTCTCACTGAGTCACTTAGTATTTCAGTTTTGCTGAGGCTGGTTTTGAATTCATGATCCTTCTGCCTCAGCCTCCTGAGCCACTTGGATTACAGGCCTGTGCCACCAAGCCCTGTGAAATACAAGTTTTACAGAAAGAAATTTTAAAAGAAACCCTAAATGAATAAGAAAACATTACAAATTAACAGATGTACCACGTCCTCATTAAAGTGGAATCAAAGTTTACAAAGATAGCAATTATCTGTAATTTAATTTAATGTAATTTAAAATGGATTAAGAAAGTGTTTTCCAATAAGGTGTTGCAAACAACTGGATAAATATCTGGAAAAACAAATTTATATTTACATTTCATAATTTAAACCACAATAAGTCTTAGTTTGTTTGCAGATTTATTATAACATAAAAACATAGGCACACTAGAAGAAATCACAAGACAGTTACTTTTACCTAAAATTTTGAAAGCTTTTAAAAAAATGACATAAAGCAGAAGTCATATTATAAAAGATTAATAAATGTAATATATATTAGATTAGAACCACCTTTTGACCTAGTTGTCCCATTCCTTCGCCTATACCCAAAGGATTTAAAAATGGCACACTATAGTGACACAGCCACATCGATGTTTATAGAAGCACAATCAACAATAGCTAAAATGTGGAACCAACCTAGATGTCCTTCAATAGATGAGTGAATAAAGAAACTGTGGTATATATACACAATGGAATATTACTCAGCATTAAAAGAGAATAAAATTGTGGCATTTGCAAGTAAATGGATGGAGTTGGAGAATATCATACTAAGTGAAATAAGCCAATCCCCCAAAACCAAAGGCCAAATATTTTTTTCTGATAAGTAGATGCTAATCTATAATGAGGTTAAGAGGGACATGGGATGACTGAAGGAATTTTGGATTGGGCAAAGGAGGGGGGCGAGGGATCATGGGGATTGGAAAGACAGTGGAATATGACAGACATCATTACCCTATGTACATGTATGATTACAAGAATGGTGTGACACTACTTCATATACAACCAGAGAAGTGAAAAATTGTGCTCTATGTGTGTACAATTAATGCACAATTCTGCTGTCATGTGTAACTGATTAGAACAAATAAATTTTTAAAATTATATTTATTTAGACTCTAGATAAATTGTGGAAGTCCTATTAAACTCTTCATGTTACTAATCAAGTAAACCAAGGGTGTAATTTGCCAAATCTTATGACTAACTTTATTAAAACAAACAAAACCACATATGAAAAAGAGCCCACAAATAAACAATTAAAAAACGCTGAGTTCAACGTTTTATAATTAGGTTGCATATAAATAGAATAACCTGATCAGCAATTGTAGTTTTGATCTTCTTTTTCTATATTCAAAAGGATACATCATTTCAATACACCAATCACATTATAAACCATGTCCATGATTAGACATGACATCTGTTTTCATCCTCTTTCAAATGAGGAGCCATACCTACATTTAGACAAAAATAAGAGATTATCCTAAATAGGAAAAGCAAGATTGTCTTTAAAACTTTTCAAGTAATTGACTGTGATCGAAGAAAGATGCTATAGCAGAGACCAATGTGTAGAGTAAATTTCATGGAACTTCTTTAGTTATTGCCTATAGATAACTAAATCCATTCTATAGAAATCATTTCCACCCTGAAGAGTGCTTCACTTCTGGAGTTACTATCTATGGTCCAGTATTCCCTCAAAGAGGTGACAGTATGGTATGACTCCCTGTGTTTTCTATGTCTGCATTGTCTAAACCCCAGACGGAATGAGGAAAATGTATAGGGACGATGTCATTGATTGAATAGATCGCCTTGAAATGTAAGAGGCAAACATATGAGCTTAAGCTTAAGCTCTATGGAGAAAGTTTTTTGTTTGTTTTTGCATTTCTTTAAAGGCTCAATGTAACTGACAGCATAAATCATTTTAAAATTCCTAAGTCAGTGCTTTTTAGTTCCCCAGCAGAGTGCATTTCATCACATACTTACATTCCCGAACCTTATGTTTTAAAGATTCCTTTGCACTCCTATTTCTAAAGGTGTGGGGTTGTGGGAGATAATTACAATTTTTTAAAAAAAGCAAATTAATGCAATAAAATAGGAAAAGGCCTATTTTATTGTCTCGGGATCTCACGTGAAGGTCCCAGACCTCCTTTTATTGGTAATAACTGTCATTTCACTTTCCACCCTTTTCTATGAACTTCTGAAGAATAATCCAAACAAAGCCTTAAAGTATTCTGAACTTTGTTATTGTTCAATTCCAAGAGATAAAATAAAACTCCAGTTTTTGAGAATCATGAATTTAATAACTTTAGGTATCAGAGAATACATTTAGAAAAAAAAAAAAATCCTCCAAAGGCATGGATTGCCTTCTGAAAGCTGAACAAGGCCTCTTAATGATCTGGTTAAATAAAGCCAAAGGTTCAGTTTCCCAAAAACCAATTTAGCTATACTTGGTTTCATGCCAGACTTCTTGATCTTCACAATTACTAACTTTTGTTGATAAAGAGGAATTTAGTGAGAGCCAGTTTCTGAACTGGTACAAATTCCCTCCACACTTCAAAAAATAGCTAAGGGCAAATAATATTAACAGAAGTTGGGCAGTAATACCACTTTTGTTTGAGAAGGCTTATAAATGAGTAATATTTTGAAAACGTTTCCTCTCTATTGGGGCAAAGAATTGAATGTGTATTTGCTGAAGTTAAAGCAATCCGAAATTTAATTTGTCGGCTATGGATCTACTTTAGGAGCATGGAAGAAACACCTTTAGGCTGGCATGAAGATTTATTTCAGTGTGCATCTAGCTAATTCACTTTCTTTCCCTTGACAAATTCCAGTTTAAGACTGATGTTGTGAGAATAACGGGGATGCAAATATTAGGGTTTAGGTAGGGAATGAGTTGACTCTATTGGTCTGAAAACAAATGGCCTAATTTTTTTTTTGTTAAAATCTTTACAAGTCTGTACAATAAATATGTTCATTCATATCATTGGCAAATATTTGTTTATCATTTGATAAATCCTTTGTGAAATTTAACAAATTTATTTTAAATATGCGACTTTGCTCAAAATAAGTATTGAAGTTATATAAGTTCAAAAAACATCTACATCTGTATGTTATTCTGAAATCAGAAGTGACCAGATGCTATGAAAAGTCTCATTTTTTGTTTTGTTTTTTCAATATAAATGAATCCGCTGACAAGAGAGGTCAAATGAGAAAGCTAGTTACTAGCAAATGTGAAACACTGGACAGAAGCTAACATAGGGGTATTTCAGTATAAAGGACTCTCTCCTTTCAGTCCTAAAGGAGAAAAAGGCAAGAAGAATGATTCAAATAAACCTCTAGGTTTCTATGAGAATCACTGCATCAGGAGTTTTCAGAGAAGGAAAGAATAAACACTGAGTGATAACCCAGAGAAGAGGTTGAACCTATAAAGAAGCACATCAGGCAAAGTGGAGGGCTTCGGATATAATGGGAATGACTGCAGCAATCTTGGACCAGTTACTAAAACTCCGAGCCTTAATGGCCTATTTTGTAAAATGATTATAAGAATAGGTATTCAGAGGATGCCATCAGTATTGTTATTAGAATCTAATTAGAAAGTAGAAAAAGAGCTAGCAAATGTTACCTACTCTTATTAACCTCCTCTGCAAGCTGCCCCACCCCCTCAGCTTTGCTCCTAGTTGGTGAGAAGCTTCTTTCATTTCCTTTGGTTTGTGTTGTGGTTTAGATGTGATGTCCCCTAAAAGTCCACGTGTGACAAAATGCAAAAGGTTTCAGAGGAAATGATTCTGTTATAAGAGTCTTAACCCAATCAGTGAATTAATCCCCTGATGCGAATTAACTGAGTGGTAATTGAAGTGGTAGGGTGTGGCTGGAGGAGGTGGGCGTTGGGAGCATGGCTTTGGGTACATATTTGTATCTGGAGAGTGGAGACCTCTCTCTCTGCTTCCCCTGACCCCATTCTTCTGCCATGATGTCCTGCCTCACCTTGAGCCTCCAGGACTGGAGCCAGCCTTCTATGGACTCATACCTCTGAAACCATGAGCCCTTAAATAAACCTTTCCTCCTAAAATTATTCTGGTCAGATCCTGAAATCACAGCAGTGAAATAGCTGACTAAACAGTTTGTCTCTCTCCAGCGTGTGATGGTCTCATGTTGCACAATCCTTCCTTTCACTCCTCTTGTGCCCCCCTATGCTTGGAACTGAGAGCTTTCCTTCAATCATTGGCAGCAGAATCTCCTGGATGTCTGCTTCTGTGTGTGTTTATGTGCCCACCCCAAAATGACTGAATCCTCCTCAGATGATTTTTTAACTGCAGTTTGTAAACCACAACTGCCTGACAGCAGTTATCTACCTCTTCTTCATTCAAAATAGCTACTTGCCATGTATTAATTTTTTAAAATTCATAAGGGGTTTTAATTTACTTTTATTATTATTTTTGTTCTGTTACATATACATCACAGTAGAATTTATTTTGGCATATTATACACACATGGAGTATAACTTATTCTAATTAATAAGTCATGTATTCATATACAAGGACAGGAAAGTTATGTCTAATTAATCATAATATCTTTCTTATTCCCCTCCCATCCCTTTCTTTCTTTTCCCTTTGTCTAATCCAATGGACTTCTATTATCACCTTATCCCCACCCTCCCTTATTGTGGGTTAGCATCCACATATAAGAGAGAATATTCAGTTTTTGGATTGGTTTATTGCACTTAGCATGATATTCTTCAGTTCCATTCACTTACCAGCAAATGCCATAATTCCATTCTTCTTTGTGACCGAGTAATATTTTATTGTGTGGATTGGAATATACAGTGTGCATATTCCAATGTGTATACTGTTGAAGAACACCTAGGGTGGTTCCAGTTTAGCTATTGTGAATTGAGCTGCTGTAATCCTTGATGTGACTATATCAGTGTAGTGTGCTGATTTTAAGTCCTTTGGGTATAAACTGAGGAGTGGGATAGCTGGGCCAAATGGTGGTTTTATTCCAAGTTTTCTGAGGAATCTCCATTCTGTTTGCCAGAGTAGATACACCAATTTGCAGTCCTACCAGCAATGTGTGAGTTTGCCTTTTCCCCCATATCTTCACCAACATTTATTGTTAATTGTATTTTTTACAATTGCCATTCTGAGTGGAGTAAGGTGGTATCTCAGTGTAGTTTTAATTTGCAATTCTCTAAGTGCTAGAAATATTGAACATTTTTTCATGTATTTTTTTGACCATCTGTATTTCTTCTGTGAAGTGCTTATTCAGTTCCTTTGCCCATTTCCTTTGGGTTGTGTGTGTGTGTGTGTGTGTGTGTGTGTGTGTCTGTCTGTCTGTCTTAACAAAATAGAGGACACAGAGATATAACCACATAAATACAGTTATCTTCTATAAAAAAAGGTACCATAAACATACATTTCAGAAAAGATAGCCTCCTCAACACATGGTATTGGAAAACTGGAAATCCATATGTAGTAGAATTAATTTACACTCTATCTTTCACCCTGCACAAAACTCAACTCAAAGTGGATCAAGTGTCTCAGCATTAGACCAGAACCCCTGTGCTTACAAGAAAAAGTAGTCTCAACTCTCCATCAGGTCAGCTTAGGAACCGACTTCCTCATTATGACTCCTAAAGGGCAAGAAGTAAAATCAAGACTCAATAATTGGGATGGTATCAAACTAACAAGCTTCTTCACAGCAAAGGAAACAATCAAGAAGGTGAACAGAGAGCTTACAGAATTGGAGAACATTTTTACCACCTTCACCTCAGATAGAGCATTAATCTCCAAGATATAAAAAGAACTCATGTATTAATTTTTCACCTTTGTTGGAAATTCTAGCACTTAGACAGCTCCCTGCCCTTTTACCTGTCTTCTGAAAAATGTAGGCCAAAACACCCATGTGTGATTTTCATTTCATGCCTGAGCATAGGCAATTACAAAGGCATTGCCTCGTAGGTCCCTGGGGAAAAATTGCCTTCCCTACAGCAAATGCACCAAGGATCTTGTAGTCCAGAACTAAGAAGCCCTAACCACAAGCTCTTCTATATAGCTGAATTTCTAGTCCAGTGCCGCTTTATCTGGGGTCTTCCTTAGAAGCCCTCTTTTCTGGGAAAAATGTCATAGGGGAAGAGATGGGGAAACTTGAATCCACATATTCTGCTTTGGCTCAGTACCCAGCATTTTCCCACTACAAATTCTTTCCCCTTTCCCTCGCCCTGTCTCCTCTTCTATAAAACTGCAGCAGGCCTTTGGTTTCTCTCTCTGGAGGCTCCCTCAGCAAAATGATGACCTACATTTTTGTGCTGATGTACCTGACCTTCAACCATAGGGAATCCAGTGCCAGAACTTACTCTGGTTTAGCCTCTTGCTGGTGTGATAGCAGGAAGGAGTGAAAGCTTAACTGGTACTTTCAATTTCTGCTTATTGTTTTTTAAGTGTAATTCTGGCTCCTCAGCTCTCTTTGTAGCTCATCTGGGTTTTTTGATGTCTCTATGTTCCCCATCTCTTGTGAATCTTCCCAAATGTTACTTACTATTGTGAAGCAGCAGGGAGAAAAAGGGGGAGACTGTTTTCCAGAAAGATGAATCCTGGTGAAACCTGAGTCTCTTCATTCCCTGAGACTACTATGGCTGCTCAAGGCTGCAGAAAAATCTCACCACTGTCTAAACCTTTGCAACTGTAATTTGATAGGGACAAATCTTATTTGGGCCCTCAAACTGGTAGCAATCCTACTGCTTCTTCCTGAGCTCTGGTAGTTCACCTGCTGCTCATCACTTGATTTATATTTTCCATCATATTTGACTTTTTTTTTTCTCTTTTTGGTACCAGGGATTGAATGCAGGGGCACTTGACCACTGAGTCACATCCCCAGCCCTATTTTGTATTTTATTTAGAGACAGGGTCTCACTCGGTTGTGTGGTGCCTTACTTTTTGCTGAGGCTCGCTTTGAACTCATGATCCTCTGAACCAGCCTCCTGAACCACTGGGATTACAGCCATGTGCCACTGCACCCTACTTCATTTTTTAAGAAAATTTATTCATGCAATATAATTATACAAAATGGTGGGATTTATTGTGATATATTCATATATGCAACATAGTTTTGTCTATTTCAATACCTAGTACCTCCATATCTGACTTCTGATATCTTTGTTTTCCAGGTTGGTCTTGGGAGATTCTTTTATTCATATCTCATGCAATGAAATAGAAATGATCAAATAAAAAATTCATCAACTTCAACAATCCTAAGTTCATCCTTTCTCTTGTTTATAGCAGTCTAATATCTTGTGTCTGTGCTTTATCCATTATTTCATACCTCCTCAAAGACTTTATTGTATTAAATTTTCTTTTTTCTGAATTGACAAACCTTTTGCACTCTGCTCACTGCTTCACTTTAACCTTTAAATAGCCTCAAATTTCTCCCACCTTATAAGAAATTGATAATTAAAGAAATCACCCCACTTACCTACACATTTATTTCTTTCCACTATTTAAGAATCTGAGCCAATAAACAGCTCTATTTTCTAACTATTTCATGTATTTATTGTATAAGCAGAATCCCAAATATAGTGAAACTTAAATTTCAAAGCTTATCATAATAATGTAAATAGCAACAACAATATTCCCATATAAACAAACTTAGAAGTGTTAAGAACTTAGTTATGATTTGGCATAACCAAAATCATGTTTGCTTCTCTATACAGAGCTATTCTATTCCATAGAGATGACTAGATATGGTTTTTTTAGTTGTAAATAAAATATTATTTTTAGATATGGTATACAATAAGAATACTTGTGTATTATAGAATACTTTCATCATTGCAGAAGTTGTAGTGGGCATATACCTTTGTCAAAAATGGTGCTATCTGGCCAATATGAGAGTAGTGGACATATCAGGACAAATGGAGTTCTGTTTGTTATATATTTCAGGTATATATTTGTGGGCAAAAAATGGGTTTGTATTTCACACACTTTTGCCAGTTCTACCACTAATTTAATACGAATTACAAGTGAAACACAGAAAAGTTATTCTTAGATACACATTTAAACTGTTAAAATTTCATTGCCAGCACCAGTTCCAGTAAACCATTCCAAAATACAATTTTCAATTAGAATCCCTTTTATCTGTTTACTCGCACACAATCTACAGCTCCTTACAACAGAATGCTATAGCTATGATTTTTCATCATGACTGTTTTCTCTATCTGTTCTAAATGGTATGCATACAGTAATAGCTTTTCCCCACCCCCAGCATTTGTTTTATCAGTCATGTACTCGGCATATGTGAAGTACCGTAAACGATGAAAAGTGTTATAGGAATAAGGTATAATTGCTTTTCCTTAGAATGTTTTCTATTTTGTGCAGACAAGGGCAAGAATGTGAATTACCAGCAGTTTATATAAGCTTACACTGAATTTTAAATAGTTCTTGCCTCTGTCTTCATTTCAGGTTGCTATAAGTAGGAAATTCTATGTCTTTCCAATCAAGTACACAAGGAGAAACCCAGATGAAACTGAAATTTGTAGACTTTGGATCTCAAAGTTTCTTAATGATGTTTCTGCCCACACCTTGATGCTTTTTCACACCCACACCTTAATGATGTTTCTGCCCACTGCTCACATTATGCCATGATAAATAAGTTAATTTGGAATACTGAAACAAATAGTTACATTCACTAGTTATTTACCTTCTAGAATACTGAAGCACAGGATAATATAATTTATATGTTATCCCAATCCTCACAATGTAGCATAATAATTTAAAGACAAAGATTAATGGTAATGTGGCATAGTAACTAGAAGTATGTGAAACCATATGCCATGGGTTTGAATCCTGGTTCCCACGCTTCTTAGTTATATCTACTTGAACAAGTTACCTAAGTTCTCTGGCCATTCCTTACCTGTGAAGTATAGAAAATGATCACTCCTACATCCAATGATCCTTACAAAGATTATTGTAAAAAGTTAGTACAGACCTGGAGGACAGATATAGTCATTCTATTAGATGCTGGGGAAGATATCTATTGAAGGCTGAATTTCTCCATGAGAATTACCTTCAGCCAGGGGAAGCATTATGCCCAAGGTTATAGCCTGCTTTCAGCTTGAAAACCCACATCCAAATATGCTCAATATGTTAGTAGGGAAGCTCAGTCCTTTGCCTCAATGTGGGACATCGCTAAAGGGCCACTGAAATGTCAGAGCTCCTTACACAGTCAACAAAGCCCTCTCTGTAACTACATCACAGGTTAACTTCTCCTCTTTCCACTTCTACTTCTGTTCTTTTACAGGCAGTGTTTCTAAGATCCTTCTCACATAATCGCCCTGCAGATCAAGCTGTTTTAGAGTTTCTTCCTTAAACCCACATTCACTATGGTAGTTTCCTAGAGTGGTCTGTGAAGTACTTTCTAGTATATGATTGTGGGGCTGAATAGCCCACTGACCTCAATGGGAGGACAGAGAAGAACACATTACTGATGACAGGTGGTATACTTATATGCAGGACGTTCTATGGCAGTACAATTGTTAAACTTGCACCAGTAGCAAACTGGAATGGAGCCATCATGGAACAGAATGTACTGATGATGTAATTGCTTTGGCATTTGTGACATCCAGGGATTCGATAGAAGCTATGAAGAGTATAAAATTCAATTGATGTCAAACTGACCACTACTGGTGCATTTTGGAAATAAGGTCAGAGACTAAGAGTGATTCATCACCAATTTAATGAGAGGTATGAAAGTCTGAGGGCCTCTGTGGACACATATAACAGATTTTCATCTGTTGCAGTTAGAGGGCTGAAGATGAAGCCCAAGGCATAAGCAGAAGAAGAGGGCACTCCAGAGAGGGTTGGATTTTCATATTCAGGAAGCTTGCTATTCCAAGAACCTCTTCGGAAAGAAGTGGGGCTCTGAGATTTGAGGTGGAATATCTGGAGCAATGCCCTTGGAACATCTGGGTCTGCACAAGTGGCCCTCTTCCACCACATAAGACTTTATGTTCCTTTCTTGCTTGAAAATGACACTGAGGACTCTGACTTTTGAAATAAATATCATCTCCTTCAGGACTTTCTTTACTTTCACTTCTTGCTACCAGGATAATAGCAAGTGCCAAGGAACAACACAAATGCATTAAAAAATCTAAGGCCTGCTTAGAGATGAGAAGACTATCCCCAGTAATTTAAGGGTAAAGAAGGTGGGAAACAATGGGCAGCCTAAATTCTGCTAGTTGGTAACTGTTAATTTTAGGTTGTGACAGATATTTTATCTCTGCCAGCACTAAATAACCTGACCTCAATGTGACCTTCAATCTGTACAAATGTACTTTTGTCCATATTTCTCAAGATGGGTACCCCAAAGCAGTTCTCATTCATATAGAACAGACGAAAGTATCTACTCATGTGCTTGAGCCAGATCTATGCTAGCATTCCCCCATCAGCCTAATATAGTCCAAAGGAGCCTGGACTGCTAGATCATTCCTAAGAGAAACACAGTTGTCTACTATCTTGATAATATTTAGGACTTGATAAGAAATACATTGGAAGACTTGGTATAAAAGGCCACAGGATACAAGCTAAATCCCATGAAAATACTAATGCAATTTTCAGGGATCCAGTGATTTTTCACTAGAACGTAACTTTCTTCCCAAAGTAAATGTCAAATTGCTGCCTTTTGATCTTTCACCACTCCTAAGAAAATTTAGCTGGAGACCTTCTAGGTTTTGTAAAGAACTATTTATGCACTTGGAAATAATACTCTACCTAATCTAATGAGTGATATGTAAGCATCCATGCCACTTGATCAGTGTCACTTAGCAGATGCAGGCTCTGCATGGGCAGTTCATAGTTGGCTCCACTGAGAGAATCACAGTACAGACCCTCTGTTTCATAAAATTATACAGGCTTAGGAAAGCACTCCTGCCTTTGTTGGAAGAAAAAATACTTAGCTCTGCATCCAGTGTAACCAACATGTCTAAGGACCTATCAATGACATCAAGTCATAAGGTTGGGTGGTTGTAGCAGCCATCCATTGAAAACTGCAGGTGATTCATTCACTAGCAAGCATGATCATGGCCAGCAGGTACCATCCTCATGTAAATGTGGCTTAGACCCCAATGACATCTATCATTCTTTGGTGTGTATCTTCAGTTCAGAATAATGGGATAATAGTACTTTATATCCAAAGAGAAAAAAGTTATAGCTTTTGAAAGGTGTAGCTGAAGGGTAGCCTTAAAAATAATACAATATAAGGATGAAAAGTACTCTTCCAAGCACTGATACACATCCAGAAGCAATGGACAGCACATGGTGTTGTGTCCCCATATATAAAACACATGGATTCAAAGGAAAGACTTAGAAGTAGGCATGGATCCACTTCTGCAACTTCTTGAGGAATATGTGATACTCAGCCCCATGGCTTCAGGCCCTGAGGGTACAGAGATCCTGACAACTCAGGGGACACAAACTGTTGTGGAAGAGTAACAGTTCCACCAGGATATACAGTGAGAGTCTCATGAACACAAATTTTAAAAACTTACAAACGAAGCTTTGCATTGGTTTTATTACTATTATAAAAATGTACAGTACAAAATCATAGCAGGATAAGAGTGGTATGATCTGGAATCATGTAAAGTCTTCAATATAACTGGACTATTTAACTATGTTACAAATATTGTTTATATATGTTCATATATATATGTGTGTGAGTATATATACATATATATATGTATCTGCATGTATATGTATATGTATATATATGAATGAAGCTTATGGTCTTCCCATTCTTACATTCTCTGAAAGCAATGATATCATAGACCATGTAAACTATGCCCTGGTGGTTGGGCTTAGGGGAGATATTTATATAGACTACAATGTGGTTGACACTACCTGAAGTTTTTCAGTACATTGATTCTGTGTGTTCATTTTGGCATATTTGGGGTACTTCAATATTAGATACACAAAAAACACACAACTAGTTACAAAGAAGTAAGTTGCCTATAGTCACTTGGTAGCCAAAGAAAATAGCTGTTACTCCAAATCAGGCCTGATGTAGCCAACACTTGCAACCAAAGGAGAGATTAAAATATCAGAAACATTTGTTAGAATGTTAGTACATATTTGGAACAATCAGAACACTTTAATTGTGGTTACAACTTGACTCAGTGTGGATAATTCTTCCATGCTCCTCAGTTAAAACCATAGAAGGCCCATGATTCTTCCATTCACTTTAAGATAATTAAACAGTTTCCTTAATACTTTTACTCATTTAAAAGTAATTTGTTTCAGCAATCAACATACTTGCAGTAATTAAAATGCCAGTAAAAACTCTGAACTTGACTTGGTGTCACTCTTCTCCCTTCTTTCCAGGTACAGTGCTGGTCTGTGCAGCAGAGAGAGCACCTCTCTGCTGTTATAGGATAGGTCAGTTCTTAGGTAGCCACACGGCTTTGGCTCTTGATTTCTGAGATGATGAAAGCAGATGCTTTCTATTATGGACTCTTGAATCCTTTGTAGATGGAGCTCCCTTCTTGGATTCTTCTGTAGCAGAATTCCTTTGATCCGGACAGGTGACACAAGCCTAGTATTCAGTGTGCCTTTATATGTTTGATCTTCTTCTTCCTCTTCTTTCTCCTGAGCTGTCCTCTCAAGAAGTATTTGTGGACAGAACTCTAGTGGACCACATTCAGGGTTTGTCTCCTTCAGACTCTAGTATGGTTCCTCAGAGGTCTCAAACAGCTCTTGCTCTAGTAAAGTTAAGAATGAGCAGATAGATCCCAGTTAGGACACTTTCTGGTCTCATATCAAAGAAATTAATCTCTCCTTCTTGCTTTTGCAGGCATGATTATAACTTCAGTCCTCATTCAGCTTTATCAGATGTGGAATATTCTTCAGTCCTCAGATGTAGGAAACTGTAGATCTTTAAGGGAAATGGAGGCCCAAATGGGTTAAAAAACAGAGGATTTATTTTGGCTGATCAGAGTTATGACTCAGGCTATACAAATTTCAGGCATGCTGAATATGTGCTCCAGGGTTTTACAGATTTCAGAAAAAATCTAAAAGGCAAAAAAACGCAAGTGAGAGGGGATTTCATCAGTTATTTGTTAAGGATTTAGATTTGTGCAGGCAGGGTAGCAAGCTGTCTTATGAGAAAGCAATTTGGTATCTTAAAGGATATATACAAAAGTACTCTCAGAAAAGGAATGGGGAAATGGATTAAAAAAAATCTTGGGAAAGGAAGGGAGATGGGGTGATATAACCCCAGTGACTATAAGTTTGGAATCAAACTATAGTAGGTTTTGATGTAGTGTGACTTCAAAATATGCTGGGAAAATAATATATAATACACAGGGTCAAAGTTTATTTTGAGGTAGAACCTTGTCTCTCATGAGGTAATATGTTAGAGCTCCTCAGTGTGCCTTTATATGTTTGATCTTCTTCTTCTTCCTCTTTTTTTTAACAAAATACATTTCAAAGTTTTCCAAATGGTTATCTTGAAGATCTTTCTTTGGGTTTGGACAGGAAGGTAGACTCCACCTCTTCATTTATGGGGAATGATGTGGAGGGTTTCATACCACTGTAATGGTTCTCTCCAGATAAACCTTCTCTAGAAATCTAGTAGATGACATTCTTTGACTCCCCGTTATCTACTTTATCTGAGTAATGGTTACCAAGATTGGAAAACAGCTTCTTATAGCCATATATTTTAGAAATTTACACATAGATAGAAGAAGGAGCTTATAAAATTCTGTACTCTTTAAGTGAAGAAAAATGAAAACTGGGCTTCTTTTTGTTATTGTTTTAACCTCATGGACACTGTTGAGTAGCGAGGAAAAATGAGATTTTAGAGTTATTGAAATATTTTAGAAGAACAGTTACATACCATTCAGAAGAAGCACTAGAGAAAAAACATATGGAACCAAGTATAGTCATGTACTACGTAACAATGCCTCAGTAAACAACAGAGCACCTACATGGTATTGGTTCCATAGGATGATAATGAAGTTGAAAAGTTTCCACTACCTGGTGACTTTGCCATTGAAGTGCTGTAGCGTGACCCATTGCTCACCTTTGTGGTGATGCTAGTGTAGCATAAAAATATAACATCTACAATTATTTACAGTACATAATATTTGATAATGTTAATAAACAACTTCTCAGTTTATATGTTTACTGCACTGCATTTTATCATTAGAGTACACTGTTTCTACTTAGAAAAATTGTTCACTGTAGGACAGTGTGCCACAGTGACCTGGTAACAGACTTGTCTCCTGTCTTCTATATCCATTGCTTGTATCAGGAGGCCACCTTGAGTGATTGATCTATACCCTGTAGTTTTGTGTAAGGCACATAGTATGATGTTCACATAGTGACAAAAATCACACAGGATACATTTCTCAGAAAGCATCCCCATTATTATGTGACTATATTGCCTTTCAAAATTCTGTACTGTTTCCCAAAGGAAATTTCTCTGGAACTATTCAAAGGTTACTGAAACACACTAGAAAATAAAGTAAAATAATTAGATACTTTACAAAGTGATGTTTGCTTTAAAAACTGCCATATATTAAGAACTATTTCAATTATCCCAAAGCTTATAAATGCATTTTTAAAATAAACCTGAGCATAAACTATAAAGACTGTGGAAAATTAGAGTTTTACCCTTGTCCCAGTTCCTTTTCAAGGAGTTAATTTTATAATGAATTCTTTATCTCTCTGTCAAAAAAAGTCCAGTGTATATAAATAATATATATAAAACTAATTTATTTTCTCAATTATAATTGTACTACATATGCTCTTTTGTATATTGTTTTATTCACTTAATAATGCATCTTGGAGGTCTTCCAACACTTCCACACGTAGATCCTCCTCCTTGTATTTAATAGCTGCATTTCAGGCATATTAGTTATTTTATGTAACCAATCCTATATTCATAACTTTTAGGTCACTTCCACTATTTTCCTGTTTCTAAGTTGCATAAAACACCCTTGGATATGTATCTTGGAAGACTTACAAGAATATGCTTGGGATGAATTTGTAACTGAATCACTGGGTCAATGAGGACATGCAATTTAACTTTTAATAAATTCTATTAGTTTTCCAACATGGTTGCATCAATTCATACATCCACCATGGCTAATAATAATCATTGCACTTCTGATTCCAACAGTGTATAATAGTAAAAGTAAATAGTAAATAGTCAAATTCTTATAAGACAATTAATGAACTTCTATACTTTGTTCCTTATGCAGAAGAAAGATAACATGTTTAATCATTCTTTCTTGTATTTTTTGCCTATGTGAATTTGATTTGTTATAAATTTAAAATTCATCTCCTTGGAATCTTTCTAATTAGTTTAGTCTCTTTGTTGAAAATTAGTCTGTAAATTCCGTCTACAAACTGCTTATATTAGTTTTTGTGTTCACAACATAAGTTACAACTTCTTTTTTCTCATTATGCTATGTTATAAGGATATTTATGTGCAAAATTTTGTAAAAGATTTTATGTAATTTATAAAAGGCTACAATGCTAAATGAAAAACCAAAGAACTGGAACAAAATCTATTATAATTTTTTTTCTTTACTCTTTTACATTTGCTTGTATTATAAATTTATAACACTATAAATTTTAAACTTATGCTTGCATGAGTGTCAGTGCCTACTGACACTCAACTGGGAAAATCTAGACAGTTTAGAAGTTAAAAGCTTTATGTCTCTAAGTAAATAAATACCATCTTAACTGTGTACAATAAAAGCTTCATGAATGTAATCCTCTTTATATCATGTAGTGCAATTTCTGTTATCCATTTTTATAGATGGAGATAGTAAAGTTCAGAGATATGAAGCAATTGTCACAAAGCTCATACTGAACATATAGTTCTTACTAATGTCAGTTTCCATCAATTTTTTCTGTGTCGATGATTAAGTCTCAGTTTAACTCAACTTTGTTTGCATAGAAGACATTATGATTCAGAGCGTGTATGTGTATTTCATACTAACTTAACACTTTTGCCCAAACCAGAAAATACTTCTTGGAATAAATATGTCTTATTTTGTCACGTTTTTTTAAATGAGAAAATTAAGTCCTTGAGCCTTAATACCAAAGTTTAGCTAAAATAAAAAAATAGTTTAGAATAATCAAATTTAATTTTGAAAAAGAATTAAAATATTATTGGGTGGAAGAAATAGGTGACCATAAAAAAGATAGGTTAATTTGATAGATTCATGGTTTGATAAGTTATCATTTGCTTTTTGCATTTGTTGTATATGTATTATCCACTGTACATTCATTATTCTTCCATAAAAATTATATAAAGAGTATAAAAGGGTGCTATCTAATTCACTCCCTGCTGTTCAGGAAATGGGAATATATGGCCCTAAAATCTCAAATATGTTCACAAAGACTTATTAGTTACTCTGAGAAGCCAACTACTTGTTCCCTAATATGTCACACATTGAAATGGTGAGTCAATAGTTTTGACAAAACTTGTCTCAGCCCATTAAGTGAACAGTAGGGGTATATCCTTAAGGAATAGAATCTTTTTAATCATCAAAGATGATTATTTATTTTTTTATAAATAAATTTTTTTATTTATAAAAGTCAACTCTGCAATTGAGAGCACTCTTTCTTCATGAGTGTCCTGATTGCAGAATATCAACTTGCATTTGACAATAATATTGCCCCATTTTGGATTAAAATGCCGTCAATTCCATCCTTCCAATTCCCTTCCTATAAAGTGGTCTACACTTTTGTGAACTATATTCATGCCCTGGCAGCAATGGAGGTATGTCTGTCCCACGCTACTTCATTATTTTCACTGGCCCCCAGTGTAGAGAGGGTGACCTAGCCAGGGATTCTGCCTGATTCTGGCCATTGTTATTCATTGACATCTGTGGCAAGTGGATAAGAGCAGACTGAGAGTAGCTGCCATGGTCCCCTATGGCTTCCTGCCCCAAGGGCCATACATTTGTCATTCTTTTCCTTATGACCATGGACCTCTGCCAGTCTGCGGATTCCCTCAGCATTCCTATAGGATCTCAGTAACATGTAGCTGTGTTTTCTTTCCCCCTGTCTGAAACTCTTTAAGTCAGTCTCATATGGTTGAGATGTATCTTTTCTAAATGTTAAACTACTAATCAAGCACTGCCTTATTTAAAGGGTTTGGCCCAGGGACTTTTTCTTTGAAAAATTACTGTGAAAATTACCTGAATTACTGTGATTTCTATTACTTTCTTATGGTTTCCATGAGGAGAAGTATCTGGGGCAGTGAGGAGGGAGGAGTGTTCGCCATAAACACACTACTCAGGAAACCAGCCTGTAAGACCTCATCAGGCCCCTCCGGTTCTTTTTCTTCCCACAAACCTGTTGCAGTTATGTCTTTTAGAGCAGAAATAACTTCCTTCGGCACCATGAAGTCTTCCCTATTCTGTGGATTATAGCTTAAACTTAAAGCTCTTAGTCTACCAAGCTTTTGTTCTTTATCTTTAAAGGGATTTCAAAGACTCTTTTCTCTTCAAGGTTTCCCCAGAAGCTTTCAAGGACTTATTCTGGAATTTAAAGATGCTACTCCTTTATCTCCATATATTGCCTTCCTCTTGAGGACAGTACTATAGAAAGAGCTTTGAAGGGAGAGGATGTAGAGAGAGGCCTGAGCACAGGGAATTAGAGGAGTGGTTTTAGGAAGGATCAAAGAATCTTTTAGTGTCTCAACTACTAAACTAGACTCTTATACTAGTATAAGTGATGGGAGGGATGAAGTTAGAGCAAGGTATCAGGAGGGAGGGGCGCTTACTCTGAAGGTAATTAGATGTCCCCCTTCATTCCTTTTATCGGTAGCTGTTCTGTAACAGATAATCTTCATTTTGCACAGTGGACACTCATTGCAGTTCTGCACAGCTGATGACTCCTTTCTTCATTTTCTTTGTTTAGTTTTGGGGACACCATATCTCCATTCTCCTACTACCTCCTTGGTTGGTTCCTCTCAGTGTCCTTCACTTCTTCATCTTTTAAAATTGGGATACCTTAACCCCAATCTGTAGAACTTTTTGTTATCCAACAAAGTGACCTTATATAGTCTCATAGCTTTGAAAAATGTCAACATTCTAATGATTGCCAATCTTTGACTTTAAATTTGGAGATCTGAGGATTTACACATTTTCTTATATGTGTGTGTATGTATGTGTATGTGTGTGTGTATGTGTAAAGATGTCACATGTATGACAGCTTCAATATGATATGTTCAAAAACAGACTCACTTTTCCTTAAACATCTTCCTATCTCAATAAGGGCAATTCCATTTTTTTTTTTTTGGTGTGAATGTGAAGTGTCCTCTAAAAGCTCCTATTAATGCAGGAATATTCAAAGGTGAAATGATTCAATTATGAGAATTATAACCTGATCAGCCCATACCCATTGGAATGGACTGACTGGGTGGTAACTGTAAGCAGATGGGCTGTGGCTAGGGGAGGTGAGTCTTTGGGGGTATGCCCTAGAAGGGTGCATGTCTACCCTGCAGCCCCTTCACCCTTTCCTCTCTCTGTCTCTCTGCCTCTAGTTCATGACGCCCCACCATGAGCTGAGCAGCTTTCCTTCCCTGGGCCCTTCCTGATTGATGTACTGTCTCACTTTGGACCCAGAGCAAGGGAATAGCCATGTGTGGACTGAGACCCCTGAAAGAATCCATGAATGCAAATGAGCTTTCCCTCCTCTAAGTTGTTTTTGTTGGGTATTTTGGTCACAGCAATGCAAAAGCTGACTTAAACACTATAATTTTGCCAGAGACCATCTTTTTTTCCTAACACCTCAATCCAATCTGTAGTAAATTCTGTCAGTTTTATCTTCAAACTATATTCAGAATTTGATCGACTCTCCCCACCTTGACTGGTACCGCCTTTACTTTAGCTACTGTTATTTCATCTTTGTTAAATAAATACTTCCTAACGGAAAATTCTTGATTTTCATTTTTACCTTGTCTCCCCCCAAGTCCACGCTGCACTCAATTTCCAGAGAAAGCTTATTCTAACTTAAGAAGAAACTTCAATATTATCCCCAGATTCTCCAGTAGCTTTCAGATTCCTTCAAGAAACAAAAAATGAAAATAAAGACTAGGATTATTACTCAGTAGTGATAGAAGTAGTGGAATGTTTGGTGCAAAGCTCTGGGTTCGATCCCTAGCACCAACAGACAAGCACACAGCAACAGAACATTATCCTTACAAACACTAAGTAGGCCACATATAATCAAGTTCCTGCTAAACTCTCCATTAGTCTGTAAACATTATTCACTTATGAATTAATGTCCAGCCACACTGGACCCCTTGCTGTTTCCTCAACATTCTATGGGCTCAGAGCTTTTCCACTTGCTTCTCCCACTGCTTTGGGCAGTCTTCTTATGAGTTGCCTAGGTAACAAAGCCTATGGAAAAATTTTAGGGCTCATCTTTTATTGGTTGTTGTAATACTAGTAAAACAAAAGCCCGGAAAGACAGAAGTAGGTCAAGGAGGGATGGAAGGCAAATACAGTGCTGTGTGTGCCTGAGCTGGTGATTGACTTACTGAAAAACATAGCTGGTTCCTCCTCCATGTGCAGTAAGTTACTCTGGAGGGGTTGCATGGATATCCTCTTTCTTAGGAAAGATTATGAAAGAAGTGAAGGAGAAGAATTTAGTTCCAACCTGCTTTTTTTGTATCCTATTGCTTAATATTCAACCCAGAGGGATTCAACTCCCTTATACTTCCTAAATTCACCGGTAGCACTGAACAGAAAAAAATAAAACATGAGAAATGATTCAGATCAGCATCTGCACTGAATCTGGCACAGTCCATCCACTGTACACATTCAACACCTGTTCGAAGAAAGTCTCAGCATTTCTACTTAGGCAGGGAGTACACATTAATAAAGATGAACCAGTTACCCAAAGATCTAAAAATGCAACTCCTGGGACTACAAATAATCCTGTAGCCATAGTCAATCTTTCTCAACCTTCTTCAACTTCTCACTCCAGAGTTCCTTTATTTTCTTCCAGAAATTTGGAAAACTAAATTTACATGCCTGGAAACTTTCCCCAAACACGGGAGATCAGGATTGTTCATTGCCTTGTTCTTGACAGAGCATGGTTGTTATAATTCCCATCTTGTTTTTGTGGAATATAAATGTCTCAAAAGATACCTCAGAAAATCCTATGGGCTTCCTCCATGCTTCATTGTGTAATGGCAATTTCAGCTCCAAGAAGTGCACTTACTGTGAAGCTAGTTAATCTTAGATCCAATACCTTTAGCCTTCATGGGCTCCTGCTAAAACACTGCAACTGATTTTTTTTTCTTTGTCAAATTTTTAAAAATTTTAAAATTTGTTTCAATTGGTTATATATGACAGTAGAATGCATTTATGTACTTTGATATATCATACAGAAATGGGATATAATTTCTCATTTTTCTGAGTGCACATGTTGCAGAATCATATTGGTCATGCAGTCACATATATACATACAGTAATAATGTCTGTTTCAATCTACTATCTTTAATATCCCCATACCCCCTTCCCCCCACTCTCATCACTTCCCTCTACCTAACCTAAGGTAGTCCTCTTCTTCTCTAGTGCCCCCTGCCCTTTTGGAAATTAGCATCCACATATTACAGAAAACATTCAGCCTTTGGTTTTGTGGGATTGGCTTATTTCGCTTACATGATATTCTCTAACTCCATACATTTACTGGTGAATGCCATACTTTCACTCTTCTTTCAAGCTAAGTAATATTCCATTGAGTATATATATATCACATTTTCTTTATCCATTCATCTATTGAGGTTGGTTTCATAGTTTAGCTATTGTGAATTGAGCTGCTATAAACATTGACATAGCTGTATTACTGTAGTATGCTGATTTTAAGTCCTTTGGGTATAAACCTAGGTGTGGGCTAGCTGGGTCAAATGGGGGTTCCATTCCAAGTTTTCCGAGGAATCTCCATATTGCTTTTCATAGTGGTTGTATTGATTTGCAGTCCCACCAGCAGTGTATGAGTGTACCCTTTTCCCCACATCCTCACCAACATTTATTGTTGCCTGTATTCTTGATGATTGCTATTCTGACAAGAGTGAGATGAAATCTTAGAGTAGTTTTGATTTGCATTTCTGTGATTGCTAGAGATGTTAAACATTTTTTCATTTTTGTTGACAATTGTATTTCTTCTTCTGTGAAGTGTCTGTTCAGTTCCTTAAACCATTTATTGATTGGGTTATTTGTTTTTTTGGTGTTAAGTTTTTTGAATTCTTCATATATCCTCGAGAGTAATGCATTATCAGAGGTGCATGTAGTAAAGATTTTCTCCCAATATACAGACTCTCTGCTCACAGTATCCATTGTTTCCTCTGCTGAGAAGAAGCTTTTTAATTTGAATCCATCCCATTTATTGATTCTTGATTTTACTTCTTGCGCTTTAGGAGTCTTGCTAAGGAAGTCAGATCCTAGGCTAACAAGGTAAAGATTTGGGCCTATTTTTTTTCTTCTATTAGGCACAGGGTCTCTGTTCCAGTGCCTAAGTCTTTGATCCACTTTGAGTTGATTTTTTGTGCAGGGTGAGAGACAGAGGTTTATTTTCATTTTGCTACATATAGATTTCCAGTTTCACCAGCACCATTTGTTGAATAGGCTATCATTTCTCCAATGAATGTTTTGGGCACCTTTGTTTAGTATGACATAAGCATATTTATGTGGGTTTGTCTCTGTGTCCTCTGTTCTGTACCATTGGTCTACAAGTCTATGTTGGTGCCAATACTATGCTATTTTTGTTACTATAGCTCTGTAGTATAGTTTAAGGTCTGGTATTATGATGCCTCCTCTGCAACTGATTTTTTATTAGCAAATTTTATTTTCTTCTTTCATAAGCTTAGGCCCAACAAAATTTGGATATGTCAGGGTAAATTATTCTAAGTATTCCTTTCTCTCTCTCTCTCTCTCTCTCTCTCTCTCTCTCTCTCTCCTGTTGTGGTATTAGCTGTTCTAGTTTAGTGAAATGCATATTAAGTCTCCGGATAGACATGTCCCACCAGAAAAATATGAATTCTGACAACACTTTTAGTTATCACACTAGCAACTACAATTCCATAATTGGTCACTAGAGTAATATTAGAAGAATCAATTCTATCTTCATTCTTTTCTTCCTGAGTCCATATATGCCACTTCTTAAGAATACAGTACCATATATGGGTCATTGTTTCAAAGAAGAAATTGAATCTCAGAAGACAGAATCCTCAGTCTAAGGTAGCATCTTAAGCAAGCTTTTTACATGTTTGCCCACTCTTTAATTAAGTGTACTGGCTCTAGGTTATAAGGTACATGGTATGACCATGAATCCTGTGATTATAAACATATCATTGTGTTCTCCTTGCCATGAGATTGGTCTTTTGTCTGAAGCAATATTTAATTGAATACCAGGTTAATAGAACATCCCACCAGTTTGGCATCAGATAGGGCTATATGCAGTATTTCTGCCCCAGTCTCAGCCATGAAGACAATGATGGTGTTTAGTGATTCCAGTAAAGATCAAGATCTCATCTACACTTTTTAAAATAATGTGATTGATACCAGGTAATCTTTTTAGTGGGTCATCAAATGCACTGAGCAGAAAACTGTGGCCGAACAAATCTGGGATGGTACATGATTTGTCCCTTTAGTTTGATTATACTTATCCTCCTTTATTTTCTTTGAAATACACATTCCATATAACATATTAAGTATTACATGATAATTTTTAATGTTATATCATCACTCTAAAATATGTTTCATGAAGGTACATATTTTGCCTTTATAACTCGGTATCTAAAACATTCTGGTGTATACTTGGTTGTCAGTATATATTTCATAAATATATAAATAAATGCATTTGGAGTGTTAACTTTAGAGTTATTGAGGTCTTCATAAATAATAATGTATCATTCAGAAGTAGCAGAGCTTATTAGAAGTCACTGTAGAAGAACACAGTGATGATCAGGAGGCTTGCAACAGAGACCTGGGCCTGGTACACATGTGCTCCCTGCCCTTCACTCAGTCAGTGGATTAGGATTTGGGAAGTAGGGTAAAGAATTGAAGCGTTCTTTATAAAGAAGAAAGAAAAATTAAGAAAAAAAAAAAAACTCGACCCAACTTTTGGAGGAGAGATATGCAAAATTACTTTTAAAGATATTTATTGATTCCTGAGCCAGGAAGATTTAATTTGTACAATACATTAACATTTCTAAAGAACAAATGTGTCAATCAGAAGAAAGGGTAAATTTGGTTAGTCACAAAACATACAGATATGAGAATTACAGGGTGATAATTTGTCAGTGCTCATATAAATGCTGTCCATGGGACAAGGTTTGCTGACTTAATGACAGAAAAAGCTTAGCCTCAGTGACATTTGTAAAATGTTAACATTGATCAAAATGGATATTTCTGTCTATCCTAGTTCAATACATTAAATATTCAAATCCTGTAACTAACTTGGTTTGTTATAAATCCATGTCACTTCTGTGCTTTTTATCATGAAAGTAAAACTTCACTTATGGCTTCTTTTTTGAAGAGAAGATGTGAGAAGAATTTTTGGAACCTCCATACTCAATGATATTGGATAATGTTACCTCATCCCCCCCACCTCCACCCCGACATGGATTTGGAAATTTCATAAACCAAGATATTTTCAAAAAGTACTATGGAAAAAAACCAGCATTTTATTTTTAAGTTCTATTTATTTTGATTTGGAATGTCATTTTTTTAAGACTCAAAATTAATGTCACTAAAATTCTATAAAATAAGAAATATTTTCGTTCTAAAGCAACAGAAAACATAAAACTCAGAATTAATCATTTAAGTTTAGTATACTAAGTTTCATGAATACTCACTATGAACTTGCACTTAATTTTTTTCCAGTTCGGGCAAAAACTGTTACATTTGCTTTCTAAGACTGTCACTTGGACCCAGTCCTTGTTTGAGAACAAGCTTGAATGACTCTCCTATATAATTTCATAGGTTCCTGGATTGTAGAACTTCTCACACTGTGTATAATTTCATCTTCACTTGTGTACTACATTTGAATTAGTTCAAGTTCATAATCAGAGGACATTTTGTTGTCTAAATGTTGAAGATTTAACTTGGCCCTCAACAGGTCAAGCTGTTAAAAATTTTTCCTCTAAACTATTTTTGTTTACATTCCTATTGTTAGGTTGGTAAATTGATTCTGAGTGACTTAATTTAGTTTTCAGAAAATATGGACATTTGTTCTCTCATATTTAGTTTCAAAATGGGTTATTTTGTCAGATTTTTCACTGCTGTGACTAAAGGACTCAACCAGAACAACCGAAGAGGAGGAAAAGTTTATTTGGGGGCTCAGTTCATAGGCAGTTGGCTCTGTTTCTGGGGGCTTGACATGAGGCTGAACATCATGGAGGGAAGAGTAAGGCAGAAGAAATCAGTTCACAGGATGATCAGGCAGGAGAGAGAGAGAGAGAGAGAGAGAGAGAGAGAGAGAGAGAGAGAGACTCACTAAATATCTACCCCAAAGGCATGCCCCCAATGACCCACCTCTTCCAGCCATACCCTAACCACCTTCAGTTCCCACTCAGTGAATCCCTATCGGGGGATTAGTGCACTGATTGGATTTAGGCTCTCATAACTCTCATAAAGTTTCGCCTCTGAATATTCTTTCATTGTCTCACACATGAACTTCTGGGGGAACACCTCACATCCAAACCATAACAATGGTCCTTTCTGAACTGCATATAGTCACCATCCCATGCCCACTATCTCCACTATTTAAATGTGTGCTTTAATCCATGTCAACCAAAACAGCACCAAAAGCCCTTTCCCAAGTTCCCAATGCAGAATGTCTACTTTTTTTTTTTTTTTTTTACAGGTAGATACTATCCATCAGTCTTGGATTTGAACAGGAGTTAGGTGAAGGTTGATGCCACTAGTGGAACCTATTGTAGATTATGTCTATATATCTGTATTATCTAATATATCTATATTATCTATATCAATAATTATATATCTATGATCTATAGTTTATTATAGATTCCACTGTCTTTATTTTAGATTTATCATTTCTACAGATCCAGAGGAGAAAAGATATGCAAAATTACCTTTAAAGATATTCATTGATTCTAACTTCATTCCATCATCAGCAACCTAATGTCATCAACTGAATTAGTTGTCCTGTGTGGTTTTAAAATCTCATTAGTTCTCCAATTACAGGCAAAATAACAATTTCTTGACTTAAAGTTGAGTTCCATTATGCTCTGATTTTGGGGATGGATGGTGATGAGAAGAAGTTGAATAAATAATTGTTCATAATTCAGATCTTTTTTCTGAGTATCCTACAGGAATGACCAGAAACCAGAAATGATTCTTTGATTAAGATTTTTTTACATTTGTCAATCTCTCCATTATACCACAAGCTCCTTGGCCCATGGACTTTTTGTCCCTTATTGTTCTTTAAGGGTCCATCCTAGAAACTGGAATAAAAAAAATGTTCAAAAAAGTATTTGTTCAATGAAAAGATGAGCTTGCAAAATAAGTGTTAGCTGTTGAGGCAATGACAGTTTCTAACAGTTGATAAACATGGATTTCTTATAGGAAATTTTGAACTCCTCTGTGCCGTTATCTACTTGAATATAAATTAATAAATTGGTATTAAATTTGTATGTGTATATTTCTGACAGTATAATTCATCCAACTCCATTACTAAAACACAGGTTAATGCTTAAATACTGCCAAGCTTACTTTCTAAAACATGAAAAGTTAAGAAACAAGTGGTACACTTTTGCTCCTTTCCACATGATTTTTCTTTTGAGAATTAAATAATTTCTGCTTATTATTTTATGTTTTCCTTTCTAACAATTAATCTTGGGAGTATATCTATTCTATGAGTGTTTAAGGAAAGTTGTGTTTGTGATTGATGTGGTTAACATATCAGAGTAGCATAATGTATACATAACAAGCTCCTCTGTTATGTCTCCTCTGGGCATTAAGTCTTGTCTAACTGATCTTGTTTGGCCCCTTCAAGGAAAACTTGGAGTCAATTTATCAGTTTACCTCCATCAAGCATAGGTACCCTTCATGTTGTGTCTTTGAAGGAAAATCTCAATATGGACTTCCTTTTTTATTTTAGTAAAAGGTATTTTAATGTTTTCTTGATTTTCCTATTTCTGTAGTTAATTTTGGATGCAACAGTATCTCAGCTCTGTACATCCCTCAATACACAATCTAATTTAAATATACGTGCTTACTTTTTCATAGATACTGTTATTTCATAAACAACTTACATTAATCAAATATTGCTGATATAGAAAACAAAATTATGATATGTTTATTTTAGTATTCAATTGTACCAAGGAATACACAAATGATAAAATAAATGAATTCAATCTGCATTAAGAATCTTGGTGCATACTGATAGTACAAAATCAAAACAGAAAATACTACCAACCAGCATTACTTTTATAAATCTCATCTATCAATTGGGCAGTTCTTGTCTCCAAAATTGTTTTGCCTAAATGAATTGACTGAGCTCAGAAATCCAAATAGGTTGGAGTTAATTCAGTTATATCTCTTAAACATCAAATACCACTCAAGAAAAAAAAAAAAAAACTTAGGATAAGCAATCCAGAGGCAATATCTCAAGAATTTTTGGCTGGGTATGGTGATACATGCCCATAATCCCAGCAACTCCAGAGGCTGAGGAAGAAGGATCACAAGTTCTAGGCCAACCTTGGCAACTTAGCCAGACACTACCTGCCTATGATTACCAGTTAATCCCTACCAGGGGATTAATGCACTAATTAGATTAAGGTTCTCATAACCAGGTCATTTTATCTCTGAACTTTCTTGTATTGTCTCAAAGTGGGCTCTCAAGGGACATATCATCTAAACCATAACAGGGTATATACCAAGGATTGGTAGAGTTGGATCATGTGAGAGTCCTTCTTTCTGTTTTTAAAGAACATGCAGACACTTTTCTACTGTGGCTATACATTTTTGTTGCCATGAGAGCTATCTTTTTGATTAGGTGTATATAAATTCCATTTTCCCTTGACTTAGTGAAGCAAGGTTTGAAATTCCCCAAAAGAATCTCACTCTGAAATTGAAGGAACATAATACAAAGTGAAATAAAACAGAATTACAGAAAACCAGAGATCTATTCCTTTTTACTGCAAGATAAAGTTCAAGTAAAAAGTAAAAACCGATCTGACACACAAAAGGTCACAAATTTCTTCTTCTCCTTAAAATGTCTCACAGGATTTTACTTCTAAGAGACTCTCACAAATTTTTCAAAAAACTGGCCTCAATATGCCTCTCTTGTCTTCCCCAAAATATACTGTACTCATTTGTCACTTTTTCTTGTTGTATCAGCTGTTCTCTCACCAGAAATCCCTATACCTCTCTCACCAGGAAAAACGTCAGTTCCACAGCAAACAGTGCCTCCACTCAGATGACATTTCATGGCAACTGCAGAGGTAAATGCTTTTTAAAAAAAGTTCACCACTTTTTAAATACAATTTCCATATGTATTTGCCCCTTCATTATAATGGATTTATTCAATATTGATTTGAAAACTTCCCTACCTAATGACAAGCTTATTTAGAAAGATATACAGATATTTTTAAGAGTTTTATTAGAACAACAAATATTAAATGATTTGATCTTGTATTGAACATTAAATTTTTGAAGCCTATAATCACATGTATAGCTCTAAGTTATTGAGAAATTAGTAGTAATTAGAAAAGCAAGCAGAGACAGAAGATACTAAAGCTTTTACTTAACTACAATTATCTGGGTTCTATCTCTCAAGTTGCATTGTAATTTTGACTTGTTCGAAGTTCTTTTGATTTTATCTGTTACATTAGGTTGTATAGCATGGAGAAAATCAGTTTAAAAAGTCCTGATGTTGACTCCTGATTTTCCTTATGAGCTATGTTCTCTTCTTAAGTTTTAACAATTGATTTTTGATACCCCAAAATATTTTGTTTGTGTAATCCTTGTTTAGGAGCATGCTTTGAACATGTGGATCTTCTGTACATAAGTGAGGGACTATGTATTTCCTTCCAACAGAAATACCTAAGGGTAGTATAAACACATGTTTATGCTTTTTATCACTTATAGCAAGAAATAATGTGAGAGTGCTTCTGGTATCATTCTGTAGGAAGTGGGGGTGCCAGATGCCTCTTTTAGCAGGAAAATAAGATTCTTCCTTATACCTGGATGGGTAACATATTTATACCTTTCTTCAAGAGTTTGGGAAACCTTATCTTCCAACATTTAAAGGAAATAGTAAGAAGAGTGTTAGAATTGCCTTTTAGCATCTTTCTTACTTTCCCACTTTGATGTTGCAATATTAATAAAATCCTAGAAACAAATTCCATGATATGATCACATTGCTCTCATTTCAAAGCAAACATTACCTTTCAGTGACATTCAGAATTTAGCCAGAGAACAAAATATATACTTGGTTTCACATCTGTGAAGGCCTTAGTGTAAAGAAAAAAATCACTACTTTGTTCCTCTCCTTCAGTGTGTTTGTTGTTCATTTGAAATGCTGTTAGATTATTTTATTTCCATATTCTTCAGATATTCCCAGAGGCTACTGTGTGTGTGTGTGTGTGTGTGTGTGTGTGTAATCTCAGTCCCAAATTACAATTCTTGTATGTTATAATTCCCAAGTAAATCTTTTGATTTCAGTCTCATCTCTCTGTATACAATAGTCATGTTGATGCCATCCTCTATTTATAAATAAAATAATCTTGTTGGTTTCTGATTTATGCTCATGTGTGTGTTATACCAATGCTAAATACATGTACCTTTGTTTTTTTGTTTGGTTATTTCTCATTTTCTGCATGGCTTTGAGCTTGTTCTCACCACATTATAGTCTTTTGTTTGGAATCTTAACTCTATATCCCTGATAGATATGGCAAGTTTGTCTCCCATATATCATCCCAATATTATCTCTTATCAGTAATCTCTTGGTGCTGCTTAAAACTTTTTGTTCACAGATGAATTATTTTTTCTTGTTTAAAAAAATATGAAGGGAAATTTTTATTAGCCTTTTTTTGTTACATATGGTTTTTAAATCATAGCTAGAAAACATTTGTTTACACACAGGTAATAAAGAAATGCATACTGACTTTTTTAAATTACTTGAATTATTTCCTTTTTACATTTAAGTCCATGATATTGAAATTATTTGTTAAGTCAAAGATTGAGTGTCAGAAATTTGAAATTTATGCTCTGAATATCTAATTCTTGTTATTTAGTTATCTATTAATTGATACACATTTAAATAAGATTCATGAATAGACATAGATATAAATATATTTTATAATATTGCCATCCTGGTCCAGTTTGCAATAGATAGGCTACATATAGGAAAATAAGTTAAAACATGTTAGCCTTTTCTCTTTTGTATCTAAAATTTTCAAGCATAAAGACATATACACAAAATGGTCATACTCCCCAAAGTGCTATACTGATTCAATGCAATTTCAATTAAAATCCCATCATCGGTTCTTATAGAAATAGAAAAAGCAATCATGAAATTTATTTGGAAAAATAAGATACCCAGAATAGCCAAAGCAATCTTTAGAAAAAAGAGTGAAGCAGGAGGCATCACAATACCAGACCTTAAACTATATTACAAAGCTATAGTAACAAAATGGCATGGTATTGACACCAAAATAGACTTGTAGACCAATGGTACAGAATAGAAGACACAGACAAAAAAAAAAAAAAACACACATAAATATAGTTATCTCATACTAGACAAAGGCACCAAAAACATACACTGGATAAAAGCTAGTCTCTTAAATAAATGGAGCTGGGAGAACTGGAAATCCATATGCAGCAAAATGAAACTAAACCCCTATCTCTCACCATGCACAAAACTCAATTCAATGAGGATCAAGGACCTAGGAATTAGACCAGAGACCCTGTGCCTAATATAAGAAAAAGTAGGCCCAAATCTTGATCATGTCTGATTAGGCCCTGACTTCCTTAACAAGACTCCTAAAGCACAAGAAATAAAATCATGATAATAAGTGGGATGGACTCAAACTATAGAGCTTCTTTTCAGCAAAAGACACAATCAATGAGGTGAAGAGACAGCCTACATTTTTGGAACTAATTTTTGCCACACGCACATCAGAGCACTAATCTCCAGGATATTTAAAGAATTCAAAAAAATTAACACCAAAAAAACAAACAACTCAATCAATACTTGGCCTAAGAAGCTGAACAGACACTTCTCAGAAGAAGATAGACATTTGATCAACAAATATATAAAAATAATGTTCAACATCTCTAGTAATTAGAGAAATGCAAGTCAAAACTACTCTAAGATTTCATCTCACACCAGTCAGAATGGCAGTTATCAAAAATAAAGACAACAATATATATTGGAAGGTATGTGGGAGAAAAGGCACACTCATACATTGCTGGTGCAACCATTCTAGAAAGCAGTATGGAGATTCCTTAGAAAACTCAGAATAGAACCACCATTTGATGCAGCTATCCCACTCCTTGGTCTATACCTGAAGGACTTAAAATCATCTTACTGTAGTAATGCAACCATTTCAGTGTTTATTGCAGCTCAATTTGCAATAGCTAAACTGTGGAAGCAACCTAGATGCCCTCCAATAGATGAATGGATAAAGAAACTGTGGTATATATACACAATGGAATATTACCCAATATTAAAAGAGAATAAAATTATGGCATTTGCTGGTAAATGGATGGAGTTGGAAAATATCATGCTAAGCAAAGTAAGTCAATCCTGAAAAATTAAAAGTAGAATGTTCTCTCTGATAAGTGGATGCTGATCCATAATTGGGAGGACATGAGAAAAATGGAGGAACTTTGATAGGGCAAAGGGGAGGGAAGGGTGAAGAGGGAGTAAGGGGGCAGAAAAGATGGTGGATGAGATGGACATCATTACCCTGCATTACTACACATATGGTCCAGTACTATGCTGTGTACAACCACAGAAATGAAAAGTTGGGCTATAATTGTGTACAGTGACTCAAAATGCATTCTGCTATCATATAGGCCTAATTAAAATAAATTAATTAATTTAAAAAAGACATATCAAAAAATTATTTTAAAATATTTTCCAGTTAATGATTTTTCAATCCATATGTCTCAAGATATTTTGAAATAATACTTTGCATAGTAAAAATTACTTTAAGAATAAGATTGCAGCTCTTCCTGTGACATTGTAGTCCTGATTTCATTAAGTTAATTATGTATTTCAGTGAACTTTAAAACATAATCATTGAATATAGCACATCATGCTAATTCAAAGTAATCCAGGCTAAGAATTTTTCATCTTGAAGTTAACTTTGATTTTAAAAATGCAATGAGAATGCACAATACACAGATGTTTTTAAACTGTATATATAAAAGCAAAGGAAAAATGTGGTCTTGTTTTTATTGGATATTCCTACAAGAAATGAAGAGAACAATAGTGACACAAATGATCACTTTGACACATGAAAAACATATAAGTCTGTAGAAATTTGCATTTCATAATAGGAAAGTGTCATAAACAGAAATTATTTTAAAATATGATAGTTGTATCTGTTTACGGTTTAGGAATTGGAGTTAAAAATTTTAAATATCACATTAAACAAAAAATCATTTCAGATAATGACTACTCTTTTTTCAGATGAAATAATGAGATGAACTCTAAAACATCTCAATTTTGTTCATCTGTAAACTGTTTCTCTTCACACGCTATTTATTCCATTACATTCTGAACACCTTATCTCAATCTGAGGAATACAACTTAAAAAAAATGGAAATGCCTTGAGGAAAAGCATTTCATAAAATGTTTAGAAAATTAAAAAGAAAATGTTTTTATAGCTTCTTTTTATATTTTAACAGATACACAATATTTGAATACTATCCCTAAGCTATTTCTCTTTTAACATAGCTCAAGGATATCACTTTTAAGATGAGCTGTGATGAATAAGTTTTTGTGTTGGAAAAGCAGCAAAGATTATAGTGCACTTTTTATATTTTAGTTCTGTAAATTCCCCAACTCAATTTTCCTGTGAAGGTACTCAGTATAATAAATAGTCAGCCTTTCTATCACTTTAAAATGTGTTAATGATAGCCTTTGACAATTTTTACTCTGGAATTACATTTTTTATTTATTCCTACTTGCCAATAACTGTGGGGAGGGAGTTGAAACATAAAATACATTTATAAGAATTTGACCAACTTGGCAGAGATATTCTGGAATCACTTAGTAGTGTCATTAATATTATTTGGTGTGTGTGTGTGGTTTAGAACCATAAGTGGTTTTCCACTTGGGAAAATCTGATATCAGTGACCTTACTGTTAGGGCTTTACTTTCCCACAAAAATACTATGATTAAATCAAATTTGCATTGAAAGTTTGATTCAAAAAATTGTCCCCTCCTTACCCTAAAGTTCTTTTTAAAAAAATTAAATGACAAAGGAAATAGGGTGAGAAATGCTTCATTTTTTTCATTTCAGTAATCTCCTTTTGAGAAATTTTATTTATATGTTCATTTACTCATTTAGGAAATGTTTATTGAATGCTTATTAAGTGTCAATCACTGGCTCAAACATTGGAGATATGATACTGACGTATGTCTCTGCTTTGTTGAAGTTGACATGTTACTAGAAAAGGATTATTAAACCAAAAATTCTTTAAGCCAGATATACAATTTTAAATGATGACTGGATTCTAAGAAGATAAATAAATTACCAAAAAAATTAAGATGCAAAATTTAGATTAATTATTCAGGGAAAGCATCACATACCCCCCCCCCC
>NW_026000211.1:19853793-19905051 GCF_001458135.2 Marmota marmota marmota | reverse complement strand
TATATATATATATATATATATATATATATATATATATATATATATATATAAATATATGGATAAAAAATATGGTATATGCATGTAATATTGTTCAGTCTTAAAAAGGAAGAAAATTCTGACATATATTGCCAAATGGATGACATTTTTAGTACATTATGCTAAATAAAATAAGCCAGTCAGAAACAGGCAAACTCATTTCGACATGATTCTGTTAATTAAAATCATAGAAACAGTAAAATGGAAATTTCAGGGACTAATGATGGGATCAGTGGGGAGTTATATTTTAGCAGGTACAAAATTTTAGTTTTATAAGATAGAAATAGTATGGATATGGATGGTAATAATAGTTACACAACATTACAAATGTATATACCATTTCTTAAAATGATTAAAATGATAAGTTCAAGATTATGTGCTATGCATCATAATAAAAATAAATTCAACATTAAAAACTATTAAAACTAAATGTGCTAAGTAAAAAAAGATGTGAACTATCTCTTAGGAATTGATACAGATTTAATTTTATACATTCTAGAAACCAACATTCAGATTGTATCCTACTATTAGAGAAAGTTAATATAAAGTTACATGATGGAAAATGGATTAAGAAAATGAAGACCTACTTGAAAATTTGGATAATGTTAAAATTATGTCTACTACAAAAGGAAGAAATACATTTTATTGAAATAAATACATTTCATTTGTATTAAATTTAATAAATGAAAGGCATCATGAAAATTTGCTAACAAAGTTCTCTTTATGAAAAGGCGAAAAAGACTTTTTTTTTTACATTCGATTAGGAAAAAAAGGTTAATCTTTTAGAGCACACACACACACAGAGACATGTAAACACTAGTTTAAATGTTTTCCCTTTTTGGTTAAAAAGGTAATGAGTAAATAAGTATATTGATCAAGACACCAAGGCAATAATCAATTGGGATCTTAGAATTTTTCATTCTCAATTTAGTATTTGTAGTCTATGAAGAATAAGGAAGAAATGCACAAATCAAAATAATGTTCTTTCTCTGTTCCTTCTCATAAGAATTTTGAGGAAAAATGATGGTGGAAAAATGAAAATAATAATAAAATGAAAGAGAAGTTGGAAGGAAAAGTAATTAGCATAAAGGAAGAAGGGTTGGAAATGGAGGGAAAGAGGGAAGCAGGAAGAAGGAAGGAATAAGGAGGAGGGAATGGAGGGGAGTGAGGGGAGTTAAAAAACAGGGAGGAAGTAGAGGAGGAAGGAAGGAAAAGAGAAAGGAATGGTAGAGACAGGAAGGGAGGGAAGAAGGAAAGGAAGGACATGAGGATAGGAAATCTTTCCTCAAATTTTTTTTAAGGTACAGTGATTTCAAAATATTTTTTAAGATACAGGATTAGAATCTCGCTTTTTTTCTAGTAGTAGTTATTTTCATCTGCATCATAGGAAACACATTTTTTTTTTAAGATGGAAACAGATTCTGGGGGAAAAGAGAAATACCAGGCAGTCCAGAGAACTCTTGACCCTTGGCAATGACTGTCTGATATCTTCTGAAGTCCTTTGGAGTCTTGTGTACACTCAGAAGTCACCTGGAGCTCACTACTTTATCATCACACCTACCACTTCTCCCTTCTCTAGAGAAAAGGGAGAGTGTCTGAGACTACAAGGAATGCTAGAGTGAGCCGTGCCATCCCAGATGATTTCAGAATAAACTGTGTCCTCAGAGGTTTGTTCCCTGTAGTGAAACACTATGGAAAGTGGCATGAGTCAATCTGTAGAATTAAACTTCAAGTACTTTGTATCTTAATCCATCCTTTTCTTAAAACAGCATCTACTCAACCCTTTGAGTATATTCATAATCTTTTTATATTCCTCATTGCAGAATCTATCAGTTAATCATGTGCATATTGACATATTATAGATATTGTGGCATACAGTCACTTCTCCTGGTGTATCCAGTCCCTCCTGCCAAGTAATTTGTACCCTAAGTCACATGTAGCACTAAAAACAGAATTTATGTATATGAACATATAGCTTATAGACTATATTTATAATAATATTCCATTTAATATAGACATTATGGTTTCTAGGATTCGTTACTATAAAATTTTAATAAGTACAATAACTTAGTCATGAATTATAAAAGATGAAAATGGAGCCAAATATTATTTTCCTGGATACTTAAATATGTTGTCTTCATATTGAAGCTGCAGTTTTTCATATGTCAGATGTCATATTTTAAACATTTTGTCCCAATTCTTGATTTTCTGGAGAATTGTAATTGTGCCACTCCACTACCTCTATTGTTCCCACAGTGTCTCATCCTCTATAGTGAAGTTTGCACCTATTGTGTATGCTAGGGCCCCATAAGCTCCAGCTAAAGATGAAACCTTCTAATTTTTCTTTGGCTGGCTTCTTCTTTATGATTTCTTATCTCAAACTTCTTTCTCCCATTTCAGTGTTCAAGAGTGAAATGGGGATGTTCATGAGAGATAAGGAACATAGACTATAAAGAAAACTATTGTAATATCCAAGTCCCTTATGGCTGGTAAAGGAGCCAGAACATGGTAACCATTGGAGAGCTAACTTATGTGAAGAAAAACTGGGTAGGAAAATCCAGCCCAATGATGTACATGAAATGTCCCTTTTTATGTTTCTTCTACATTTATTATCTTCTGGAGCTTTACAGTAGTATCCGATGACTTAGGTTAGTTGAAAAGGGCTGTGGACACCAACTGCTCCTTAACAGTCTTCTAAGATTCCTGAAGATAAAACTGGCTTTAGAATTAATTTCCCTCATGAATAACAGCCAGAAGTTTATAGTCGGAGCCTGTTTGTACCTGTGGCAAAGTCTATAATGTGTCAAAAGAGCAATTATGTTGACTGAAAATTGACAATGACCAAATTCACAGAGAGAGCCAGAAAAGAATCTAAGGATATCTGTCTCCACATTCTGTTTTAAAATTGAAAGTTCTAATGAGATTAAATGAAAAGCCCAAAGACACAAACCAAGTTGATTACAAGTTGAGACTAATCCAATTAGAGAGCCTCTTAGGATTCTCAAGTTAACACTTTTTTTTTTTTTTTTACTGTATCACCATTCCAAACCTAATGATCTTTTCAATGCATCATCATTAATGAAAGCATTTCAGAACACACTACTATAATTTATTCATTTATTCATTATTGGTGTGTTAAGAATTGAGAAAAGTATTAAAGAAAATATTCGTAAATTTCCTAATTGTTGACAGGTGCTGGTCAGGATTTTAGAGGTAGGATGAATGGGAAGAACACTTAAAAGTATTAAATAGCAGTTTCTACCTTTAGGAGAGGAGAACTTGACAGTGAGAGGGTTTACAAAAAGTCAAGGAAATTGAGGGACATCCTAAGCAACTATTTTCTGTAATTTCTGCCACTGAAATTCAGACAGGACTAAACTCATTTGGTTGAAATTCTCTCAAAAGACTTCATGCACCCCTTATGATGTCTCTGAAGTCTGGATTAGCAATGACATTTAGATAAAGATGGCTTTACGATGAAGGAGTAGTACAGGCACTTTATTAAGCCTTTAAAATACTAACAGGTGGTTCTGTTCACGAATGCAAAATGACAGCACATAAGCACAACTCCTTTAATGTCATAGTTCTTATCTAGGCAAAAAGTTTAACAAAATAACAGGAGAGTGCAAAAGGCATTTCTGAACACTTCTTTCTCTTCTTCATACCCCTTATATTGCTTTTCCCCTTTTTTGTTCTACGTCTTTCACTTTTCTTGCTCATTCAATAATTATAGAATATCCATTAACCTTCAGGCATATTGCAGTAAAGAAGTCTGTGCACCTTGCCTTATGCACATTTTCTGCTGCTGAAGGCTTCTTCTGCACTGTTTTTCATGGGCAGCTATGAGCCTCAGAAGGAAATGAGACTAATAACCTGAGTTTTATCCAAACCTTTTCCCCTAACTTCACTCGGTATTTGTTTATAAGATATACCATTAAAGGGCAGGAATTTGTCAACTTAGAAGACACTGAAGGTCATCTGGATTATGTTCTGGACACACATCTACCTAAATGATTTATGAAAATAGAAATCCACATGAGTTGTTCAAATGACTGAAATTGTGATCAGAATCATTATAGTTCTATGAGAGTATCTTATTCATTTGACAATCAATATCTCTATCAAAGTGGAGGAATGTACACTAGCAATAATTATTTATGTGTTAAATACTAGCTTTCATTTTTACTTTAGTATCTTCAGATTTACCAGGAACTGACTGACCTAAGCAGGTGGCCACAGGAACTTACCCTCTTCTCTTGGTTCTCGCTGTCCTCTGCATCTCTACTCCTCAGTGAGCTGATCATATACTGTTCCTTATTCCTCAAGGGTTCAGGATCAGTCCAGAGTGGGTGAAGTGGGGAAGGCAGAGGTGGACTAGTAAATGACAGAGCTGCTGCTTTTCCAGTTTCCTACACCTGGTTTATTTTTCCAGGCATTTCAAAATATCCAACCCATAGACCATTATCTGATATTAACCTCAAAATCATCACCTCAAGCTCATAAAATGATTGAGTCTGACTATGAAGAGTGAGTCACAATTCCTTCTAAATATGCTACAACCTTATTTGAATCATTTTTCCTACTCCTTGAGCATTTATCAATGTATTTACCAACATCTTAGGCCCTAAACATAAAGTGATTAAGAATTTTTATGAGGGTTTTATTTTATTTTGTTTTTATTACTATTATGTTTTAATTTAAAATTATTTTCAATTAAATATTGCAGATTCTGCTTTCCACAGACCCTCCTTTAAAAGTTCTTTTGATTATAAGGCTATTTATTAAAATAAAATTAAATCTGATGCACACCTGGAAGATCTGGAAAATAACAACGCAGTTATAATAATTCCTAGAGATTAGAAGCAATGGAAGCTGAGAAGGCAGTGAGTCAAGGGTCGCCAACTGTCTGATAGAGAAGATTGTAAATAGCTATACTCTGCTTGCCTGATGCTGCACTCCCAGCAGATGACTGGATTCCTCTTTAAGATAAGAATCAGGAGACTCATCTTAAATGGGGTTCCAGCAGTAAGAAATGTCTGAGCCAGACTTGGTGGAGAGAAATGATTCAAAAGATCAAAAAACCTATGAAGACAATAAACAATGCAAAGTTATATGCAGCCCAAAGCAAAGGCTTGCTCTTCTCCAAGGCAACTCTCAATCAATCAAAAAACAACTTATGCTCAATTATAGCAGAGGGGTGAAGGATATAAAGAAGAGCTTTAACAAAAAAAGTAGTCTATAAGAATAAATAAAGCTTAGTCCAACAGTGAAATAGTGATATAAAACTATTACTACTAATATTATTTTAGATTGACATATCATTGTGCCTCATAAAATATTAAGCATGTTCTAGCATGAATTCATTTGATTATCATTACATCCTAGGAATTATTATGCCCTTTTTGCAGATAAAATAAATGAGATTTTAAAAATTATAGTACCAGAACTAACTAACTTCTTACAGCAAATTAGTGAAAGAACCTTAGACAGAACCAAGAGTTAGCTTACTTCCAACATACTTATTTTAACGACTAAGGTCTAGATTTAAATGTCCTAATTGAACAATAATATTATTATGAAATGATTTGTAATAGTTAAATGATAATATTAATGTTGGCTGGTGGGATTATAATTTTATTAAAGATTTTTAGTTGATATTGTCAATAATTTGATACAAATAATTGTGCATCAAAAAAGGAAAAATTAAATAAATTATTGGTCAATATATGTAGTGGAATTATATATAGTCTTTAGAACTTTGAGGCCCATATCTAATTATTGACCTGAAAATATATGCATATTATAATATGACCTGTAAAAGTATGTTGTTATATGTAGTAAGATCATATTTTATTATTTGTATGTGTGACAATATTCTCTGGAATTTCCATAATCATGTAAAATAGTCTAAAATTTGGTCATGGTGATATAATCACTTCTTGGATAACCTATTATTTTCTGTTTGCTTTAGAGGTAAAATATTATGAGTGATTTCAATAGCAGTTTACCTAGGCCATAATAACTAGTACTTTATAGCCATTCATTTTGCTGATCAACTAAAATATCTTAACATTACACTGTTTAGATGAGATTACAAATTTGAAATATGGCTAATACTTGATCTAGCTGTAATAAAATAAGCTCTGCCATGTGCAAGAATGTGCAACCTATACCAAAATTTTCATTAGTGTTTCAGCACAGAGTATTGAATTAGTCTGCTCTGGCTGCCATAACAAAATGCCACAAACTGGGTGGTTTGACCAGCAGAGATTTATTTTCTCATAGTTATGGAGGCTGTAAGTCTGAGATCAAGGTGTCAGGAGAGTGGTTTCTCCTGAGATTCCTCTTCCAACCTTGCAAAGAGCTGACTTTGTATTGGAGTCTCACACATCCTTTACTCTGTGCATATAAAAAGAGAGTTCTTAACTGTCTCTTCCTCTTCTTGAAAGGACACCAGCCCTATGGGATTAAGGCTCCACCTGATGATTGCATGTAATCTTATTAAATCCTTACAAACCTTATCTTCAAATACAAACACATTTGGGGTTAGGAATTCAACATACAAAATTTGAGGGACATAAGCACTTATCCTGCAACATAGGCTCTATACAAATTAGAAGATACAATCAGAATATCTCAATGATAGAGTCATAGTGTCTAAGCTCTAACCTAGGTTTAGAAGAAGAGAGTTTGAAGAAGCATAACCATAAAGGTCAATATCTTTACCATGGCTCTGCTTCACATTTGACTCTTCCTTGTGGGACCTAGTCAGAAGAAGTAGGTCCCTGGGAATATGCCTAGGAAAGATGACCCGGCTCTTCTATTTCTTGAAAGCCATGAGATGAACAGTCTTCCTTCACCACACCCTTCCACCCTGATGTTTCTAGCTTGTTACAAGCCTAAAAGCAATGGAACCAGCAAGACAGGGAAATATTTGAAACTGTTATCCAGAATAAATCATTCCTCCTTTGTGGTATTTTTCTCAGGCATTTTGTCAGTGATGAAAGGCTAACACATACTCCAATTAAAAATAGGATAAAGATTAAAAATACTTCAAGATATACTAAAAAGTTTCATTTATTTTAGAGACAGTGGAATTCCTTTGTTTTTCTTCTTTCTGAAATATTTTAAGTAAATTTAAATTGTTGGATCCAAAAATCATTGATTTTGGATAATTTTAGAGTGATCTGGAATCTTTTTAATGCTTAAATGGTGATCTAATGAACAAAATCATTTTTCATTCAAAGGAATGAGCCTAAAAATTTGCCCAAAGATTAAATTTAAAGGATCAATATGTACTTTTTTTTTTATCCTTGAACTTACTTGCTTTCAAAATAATGAGGCATTTATCTAAATTCCACTAGTTCTGTTTTCTTCATTTTGTAATTCAATGTGCTTGCTTGTGTGGTCAGCCACTATGCATATACAGACATGAAAGACAGAAAAAAAATTGAAAAGGAAAGGAAAAAAAAAAAAAAAACATTTACGCATGCTGGACTCTTTCCAGACACTCTAAAAGACTGGAGTATAGGAAAGGGAAATTGTATTTGTATTTGCATGGCTTGGAAGTAGAAAATCAAAGCAAAATAAGTCATTCTCTGTCTCTTATGTGAACATGAAAGAAATGAATATTACAAAAAGATATCTCAAGGAGAAGAGTCTGTTCTCTTCTTCTCATTATTTTGGCAATAGATACCATTTTCTGGATGGTGACTGTGGGAGCATAACCATGGATTTAGCTTCCACTCCTCATTATGTTTTAACCTAATAGGAACATGGATAATTTTAGCCTTGCTACTACGTGATTGTAAATATGATTATTATCTGTATCTCCTTTGAATTTACAAGAGTACAGTATGCTTCATTCCTTATTTTGTCAGCAGGAAAAAGATATTTGTGGGTTACACACACACACACACACACACACACGGGAGGAGGGGGATGCAGTATATGCAACATTTTAATGGAATAAAGATACCAGATTTTATTAACAAAAAACTGATTATACCAAAACTTAGACAATGTATCCTTCAAATTAACATTCATGAAACATCCATGAACTTTAATAATAGCCCATGTTGAGTACATTAATATTTTTCTCCAACTTCCAAATTATGAAGGTATATTGATAGCAAATATGCTTTTACTTTTCATTTCCTAGCAACTTCTCTACAGAATGATGAATTTAACATTCCTTAGGTTTTTGAAGACTAATAACCTTTTAGAATTAGCATCATTTGTTACTTTTTCAAAGCAGAAGTTGTATTTAGTACTAAGGTGTTTTGGAACTGTGACATATGTGACTCCCTTTAGACATTTCCTTACTTAGGCTGTAGGGAAGACAGTATCTTTAGTGATCATTATTTGTTTTAAACTAAGAATATAAATACAAATTCTTAACCACATCCACACCTTTTGAGGCTTTCCAGTGAATTTCACACTCAACAATAACAGTGCTGCTGTTGGTTACAATCACTGATTTGTTTTTAAATTTTGATTTTATTTACTTTTTTATTAATTAATTTATTTTAATTAGGCATATGTGACAAAAGAATGCATTTTGATTCATTGTATACAATTGCAGGACAACTTTGAATTTCTCTGGTTGTACACAATGTAGCATCTCACCATGTGCGCAGTCATACATGTACCTAGGGTAATGATGCCCATCTCATTCCACCATCTTTTCTGCCCCCGTGCTCCCTCCCTACCTTCCCTACTCTTTGCCCAATAAAGGTTCTTCCATTTTCCCCATACCTTCACACTACCCATTATGTATCAGCATCCAATTATCAGAAAGAACATTTGGTTTTTGGTTTGGGGGGATTGGCTTACTCGGCTTAGCATGATATTCTTCAACTCCATCCATTTAGCTGCAAATGCCATACTTTTATTCTCTTTTAATGCTGAGTAATATTCCATTGTGTGTATATATACCACAGTTTCTTTATCCATTCATCTATTTAAGGGCATCTAGGTTGCTTCCACAGTTTAGCTATTATGAATTGAGCTGCTATGAACATTGATGTGGCTCTGTCACTATAGTATGATGGGAGTGCCCTTATGTCCTTTGTCCTCCTCATTTATTCTATGTCAACCAATACTAACATAATACACTATGGATATTTTAAATGGAATATAACAATCCAGGGGTCACCAAATGCTAAAGAATAAAATAGAGTAAGGTAGGGCCAAGAAAAACCCCAAAGAAAATAAATACTAGGGATTTATCTCTAGGAAACTCAGCCACACAGATATTAAAAGCATGCAAACTTTAAAAAGAAATTATGTACTTCAATCATTGTGATTTTAAATAACTATGCACTTCCATAAGTAAACAGTCACAATTTTTGCTTCATGATGAAACAGTATTTCTAAATTTTTATAGAAAGTATTTTTCTTACTCTCTACCTCTATTTCATCCAAAGATATTTTTTTTCCTCTTTGAAAACTCTAGACACACACAGGGTTCATTCAGGAAAAGTGTCAGCTCTTGTTGTGTGTTAGTCTCTGAATTACATTGTCAAGTTCTCTTTAATCTACCTGGATGATCCACACTCAGTGGTAGAGGAATGGGGAGGAGGGAGGCTGTTCAGAATAAAACCCTGTCACATGGGACCACACTTCAGCTTTCTCCACAAACAACAAAGTCATTTCAGTGCCTTGGCCCTAGACTCGTTCATTTGTTTTCTACACTCATTTTTGGTTTGCTGCTTTGTTCGTCAGTTCATTCATCACCCAGTCACTTGTTTTATGTCTCAAAGCCTCAATTTATATGAATGATTTGAAGTTTCACAAATCCAAAGAGTTTTGAACCTAATTACCTCCTCCAGCTCCTGGTTGGGTAAATTGAAATATTATAGTCCTTCAAGGCATACACCTTACATTTAAAATGGAAAGCATGGAAAGCAGTTATGTGCTCTAGTAGCTGAGGAAGTGAAAAGTAGATTGTCAAAATTTATCCCAACATTTGTTTTTATCATTTCTTTTGTAAGATTTCTGGAAGTCAGAATTCCAAGTTTCCTAATAGCAAAGTAATTTGAGTTGCTTTCCTTTATATGCATCTTTTTTTTTTTTTTTTACATTAAGGAAACTGGAGAAATGCAGCATCTCAAAATGCCTATTCTTCCATGATGGGGAAGGAGAGCTTGGAGGAGGGAGGGGACACAGCACCCTTCAAGCCCACAGACATTGCAAGGAGTGTCAGAACAGAACAACACTGGCTACTCAAGCTCTCTCCCCATCTTCAGAGGCACACAGCGTACTGGCTTAGATTCTGCAAGGACGACTCCCAGCTCACTCAAAGCTTCCTCTGAAGCTGTGTGATGACAATATATGAGTTGCTGGGGTTCTGGTTGGTGGTAAGAAGAAAGACAGCCCTAGCTTAATGTAGGGACCAGCCACCACCTGACTGTCTCAGGCCTCTGGCCAGCAAAGGCCACCCACAGGGTCTCAATGCCAGAAGCTATGGTAGTCCCCTCATTAGCTGCTACAAGACAGTGTCCTCACTGTCATTGATACTTAGAGTAGTGAGCTGGTGACAGGCAGGCAGAGGCTATTGCTGGGATAAATTTGAAGCAATGAGACAATTTCAACAAACCACTTGAACAAATGGCATTTGGTTTATAGTATGAGAACCATGCTGTAAACTCCTTTGACAAAATGTCATTTTACTGCAAATTGGAGGCAGTGACATAAAGTCAATTATTAACTTTCTGCCAATGAAGAGATGGGTTTACAAAAGTTAACTCATTACTCTTGCTATCCCTGAGCTTATAGGAATCTCCAGAAACCTGCTTCTCCTAGAACTAAGGGAGATGAAGTTTCTTTACATAATTGTGCTTATGTGCCTTCCCAGTAAACCACTGTGTGTGTTGCCTAACGTGTCCATCAGTTCTCACATTTTGTATAGGAAAAAATATGTTTTATAAATCAGTGAGATCGCCCTCATTTTTATATTATGGAATAACTAAAATTAAAATAAATAGTATTTAGTCCTTCACAAGTCCTCCAAAGTCAAAAAATAAAGTAGTTATAGCACAGTGTTTAGATGTACTATTTCAATTTACTCACAATGTATAAAAGATAAAGACTTCTATAATTTAGTAAGAATTCAACAAGAGAAGCAGATCCAGGAGATAAGTATATGTTAATGGATTTGTTACAAATAATTAACTTACATGATTGTGTTCAAAATCACTAAGGTAGGTACTCAGAAAGAAGTCAGGAGCAGCTGAGGTCTCAAATAGAAGGGCAGCCAGAAGGTCAAGAACACAACAGGCTGAAACTCAGTGGGCTGACTGGGTGTAGCCTAGTCCACTTGTAAAGTCTCATCTGAGTGGAGCAGGTCCACCCGAGATAATCACACTTTTGATTTATTTAAAGTCAACTGATTAAGGACTTTAACCAAATCTGCAAAATCCATTTGCAGCAGCACCTAGATTCCTGTTTGATTGATTTGGAACTGCAGTTCATTCTAGCTACATTGATCATTGAAGTTTATTACTTCAGGGGTTGTTCCCACTTTCTCTGAAAAGACATTAACACATAGGGGCCCAGAGAGTGGTGGGTGCCTATATTCAAAGAGATTCTGGAGAAGGTGGGAGTGGAAGAATCACAAGTTTGAGGTCAGCCTCAGCAATTTAGTGAGACTCTGTCTCAAAATTAAAAAAAAAATAAGAAGCTCAATGGTAAAGTCCCCTCCCCAGGGTTCAATACCCAATACCAAAAAAAAAAAAAAAAGACATTAACACACAAATTCTTGGGATTCCGTCTTATGGTACCATCTAGGACCATTTTTTTAATTACTTGTAATCAAGTCAGTTAAACCATTCCCCATGAATTCCTGTGTGAAGGACATCTTAGGCCTAACTGGGCCTGGAACAGGCTCTAGGAGATACTCACATGTATTGAGGACAAATAAACCAGAATTTTAAAAGGATATTCTGATAAGACAATCCCAAGAAAACAAAGGCCAAATGTACACTCTGATTTGTGGATGCTAACCCCAAATAAGGGAGGTTGGGGAGGGGAATAGTAGAAATCCATTGGAATAGACAAAGGGAATGAAGCAGGGAGAGGAATAGGAAAGACAATAGAATCAATCAGTCATAACGTTCCTCGTCTTGTATTTGTATAAAGACCAGGGTAACTCCACATCATATATAACCATAAGAGTGGGATCCTAAATAGAATAAGTTATACTCTATGTATGTATTTATGCCACAATACTTTCTACTATCATGGATAACTACAAAGAACAAATTTAAAAAACTGAGTGTCCTGGGACTTGACTGAAGGAAGTGTCAGGTCTTGTTAAGGGGAACACCAGCTGCTGGAGGCCTTTTTTTTTTTTTTTTGAACCTCCAACATTAAATTTTTATTATTAAAGGGAAGATTTTTTTCCTCACAGATTACATTCCCTGCCTCCTTTTGCTTTCTCTAACAGCACTGTTTGTACCATACTGACTACATGTTCTCTCAGACCTCGAGAAGCTCACAGTCATGATAAAAATGTTTTTTCACACACACACACACACACACACACACACACACATACACACACACAGGATATTCTGGTTTAGCTTGGTCTATAAGGACCAAAATTGTCTGTGGTCCATAAGGACCACAAAAATGGCTGTGGGTAGGAGTGCCAAGCTTTGTCCTACAGATCTTTGCCTGGCAAGTGTCACCTTAGGCTAACCACACGTGGACACTGGAGGGAAACTCCAAGCAGTTTAAGGACAGACTGGAATTCAGCCATACACAGAAAACAATCAACCTTGTGGGATAACCTGAGCAGGATAGGAGTCTAAACTTTCTTCTCACATTGAATTTGCTTTCTGCATTGTATTTATTTGTTTGGGTTTTTTCCATTTCATGAGAGGGGAGGGTTTTTGACCTTTCCTGACTTCCCTTTCACGTACACATTCCTTCTACTTGTTTTAATATTTTCAAAATTGTAGTCAAGAGTATTTTCAATTAAATCTCCCACAGGAGAAGAAAAATTTAGACAATTGCTAGAGTCTTTCTTTTTTCAAGCAGAAGAGAGGCATTCTAAGACTAGTGGTGTAAAAATGAATAAGTACAAATTAAGCTCAGTGCAAGAAAATGAGAGGATACCTCAAAAATAGAAAAAATTCACACTTTTTTCTTCTGCTTTCTTAACCTTATGAACTGCATAAAAATAAAAGTATTTGGATACATTTGGTCATGAAAAGAAATGGCATTCACTGAAACTAGAGTAAAGGAAAGATTATTTAAATACAATAAAAGGAATTGATCAGATCAGATTTTAATCTTTTGTTTACATTTTATCTTGACACATTTTGTACTAGGGAAATTGTAACAGGTTGATACCCGTCACAGTGACTGTCAAGCAGTGGCACATGACTGTTTTCCACAGAGTCATCTATGTGGGGTGCCAAAATGCACTGCTCTGAGGCTCAGTAGCCAGAATAGTTCATGCAGAATATAAGCCATACTTTCCTTCATTTTTTTTTAACAGATGAGGGTTCTTATACTGATTTTTATGATCTGTGGAGACTTGTTCAGGAAAATGGGGTAGGGGTACAGTTGTGGAAGGTCATTAAGCAATCTCTGAGAGACTGGGTTAGTTGGTTGGTCTAAGTTGCTAGCGTTCAGTTCTGTGCATGAATTAGTGACAGAGTTGCCCTGGTTACCAGTGTTAGCCTGATCAGTCTTCATGTTAAAGTGACCCTTGGTAGTTCAAAGGATTACTGGGCTGGAAAGTATAATCTAATCCCAGTGCCCTCTGTATCATATGGAGTGATGTTACCAACAGGAGGGTAGGGATCTCCAAGGGGTCCCAGGTCCAAATTCTTGGCTCAAAGAATTGAGCAAGACAGAAGAGACTGGCAGTCAAGGCAGAGGTTTGTTAAAAGCAAAAGTAACCTTCTGGGACAACAGAGTGGGCAGAGCTGCAAAGTAGCTCAAGGTCCCATCTACATGGTGGAGCTCACTTCCTTTGGGCTGTGCTAGTTTTCTCCTTCTCTCCTGGGTGGGATCTGGGGTTGATTGGCCCCTTGCTTGACAGCTGAACTCTATAAAAATATTTCATTATGATTTATATTTCAAAATAGAGTTTGGTGGCCTTGATTCTGGAGTTCAGCTTGAATTAAGCTGTCTGAAAGAGTTCTACCACCAAATAATGTACTGTTAATAATGTTAAATTCCAAAGCTTGTTTCTTGATTTCAACCTGTAACCTTGGTCACACTGTAAGATCTTAATCACAAAGATTAGACACATTAAGCCGATCAAGTCCACCTATTTAAAAGCTACTCGATTTTCTGCTTCTAAGAAAAGGGAGTCACTATATTTCTCCCAATTAATCTTGCTAAGTAAACCCCCAAACCCTGAGCATTGTGTATAGCCCAACTATAGAAAAGTGGAAAGAAAAATAGACCAGCTAAGGAGGAGCAGCCCATGAAGATGGAAAATTTTAAATCATAATTGTTGTACTCCACCTGAAAAACTGCAGGCCTGCTGGGAGGATAATAAGACCCACCTGAGTGTAAGTGGAGACCATATGAAGAGCCTGAATTTCTACTTCACCCAGCAGTAAGCAAATGCTCCACCTTTTGTATCCCTGGTGATGCTGAAGCAGGCCCAGTGGAGGGTCAGGACTTTTACTACTTCCCAGCAGTCAGGACATTCCAAGTCCATGGTGACCATGGGAGGTGTAGGAAGGGGGCACTTGTACCTCTCCCAGTGAGGGAGGCGTCTGTGGAGGCCCAGAAGGAAGCCAGAACTCCTCTCCCATATAGAATGAGGACCCGCTTCCCTGGCTCCTTGTGGCCACATGGGAAACCAGTACTGCTACCCACATCTGCTGTGAAGAGGTAGCACCCATCCTTGCCCCACCAGAGTACCATCAAAGAGAAAAATAAGATTCAAATAAGGCTGAGTTGACAACACAGAATCCACAGAAGGTCCACAATGAAAACAAAAATCATAAGTTATACCAAGAATCAGGAGTAACTAAAACTGGATAAAAAAAGATGCTGAATAGATGTCAACCCTAAGATATCAGAATATTAAAAATATGCTACAAAAAATTTAAAACGGCTCTATTAAAATGATTAAACAAGCAATTGCCATTATACTTGAAACACATTAAGAAATAAAGAGTCAAGCAAAGAAACAGATTCAGAAAAAATAAAAGAATCAAAAAGGAACAAGATGAAATTTTGAGAGTTGAAAAATATACCACTGAAAGAAAACTAAACAATTCCTTCAGTTATTAGCTCAACAATAGAACAGAAGAGACATAGGTTTTTTTAAAAAAAAACAAAACCCTGAATCAAAGATAGCTGGCTCCTGAGAGGTCTATACAGGGAATGTTAAAGTCCGGGAAAACTAATAGTCACATCAAGGACCCTGTTGTGGCATTGATGAACCTGGTATTCCAAAAATATGTTATAATTATGGATCTCTGTGCACCAGGATAGTCTTTGTGATAACAGAAGGACCACTCATTAAAGACTATTCAAAGACTGAAATTTCAAGAGTGAGAGTCAAGAGTACCGCAAAGGTATTGCTCCTTGAGTTATGGACCTTTGTGATCTGAACTTGCTTCCAGTCAGCCATGTGGATACTCACTAGATGCTCAAATAATGAACATCTAACCATGATGTACCTCTTGACTGAGCTTTAGCATACATAACAGGGAGCAGCTTGAAATACACAAAAAACACTTTAGCAGGGAAAGTCCCTGCTAAAATCTTCAAGAGTATCATGTATTCTGATTCTACAGCACCTGAGAGTAAGTTCAACAAGCTCAATGTCTTCCCAGAGTGATTTAAAAGTGTTTAGTAAAAATAGAACCTAAAATGTTTTAATTAGATTCTTTGTATGAGATGGGTTTTGTACTTTTCAAAATCCTGTTGGTCTGGAAATATTCTAGGCTGGCCAGGCTGGCAGAATGTGGACAATCCTTTGGAATAGTGTCCACCATCACTGGATTCCCTTTCTTATCATCAGACTTCCTCAATCCTTGCTCATTTTCCAAGAATGTGAGTTATACATTCTTTATTTCCCTCTTTGATATAAAAACCTCAATCCTGACTCACCTAGTTGGAATGTTCCTTCAGTTTCTAAAATTAACTTCTGTATTTCAGTTTGAAAATCTATTCTGCACCTGAACAGAACCGTTTTCTTTTATTTTAGCATCATTTGCTTAACCAACTTATTTAATGCTGTCATTCTATATCAGCACTTTTAGGCTGCTAGCTCACCAATTGACCTATGAAATTCTTTTATACACTATTACTTTATTCATCTTCCTCTTCTTGTAACTTCTGATTTTTGCCTTTTCTTATTATGCATATTTATGCACAGATATGAAATGTTCCCAAGTTATTCAGTGACTTTAAAAATGAAGCTATAGATGTTTGTTTTCCATGGAAAATGTTGTAAATGACTTTGAAAATTTATGGAATCTGATATATTTCAAATGTTCCATAATATGTTTCAATGTGGAGGACATAACCTTGGGCCATGGTTAAAGTATGAGCAAAAGTACAGAAATACAATGACTATATTATATGGAAGGACAATATTAATTAGGATAAGAAAAATCAAATTTATTAATTGGATGAATTGCTGGTGCATATTGAATGGGGTAAGGAAATCAGATTCATTCATATCAAAAATCTTGGCAGAGATTATGGAATAAGAGTGGGAAAGAAATGTAGCCCTTGGAAGTGTTATGCAGAACTGAGACACTTGTTTTTAGGTAGCCAAATTCTAGAAATTAAATGTGAAACATTGGAAAGAAGGAATTTTTATTTCTCCTTGTCATGTAAGGTCTCAAATAAAAATATTTGTCCATAAGACAGGTATTACAAATGATTCATGAGGAAAGTTGTAACAATAATAAGATCATAGGATCCAACAACTCATCAGGAGATAGGTACCAGTATTTATGCATGAAGTAACACACATACCCATGCACACATGCATGCACATGTGTACACACACACACACACACACACACACACACACACACATACAACCCCTGTGATTCTTTTCAAATATTCAGACCTTTAGGAAGATCTCTGTCCTTTATAGTATTTTATTATATTCCTTTGATAATACAGTACCTCTAAATCTCCATATTTTTATGTTGTTACCCACAGTTTTAAAAAAAAAACTTGGAATTAGGCTGAAAATTAGAGCAAGAAGGGATGTTATAATTAGGGTACAGAGTTTAATGGATGGGATAAAGCAATGGAAAAAAGAAAACAACATTTATCAAAGATGATGCATGGCCATTTACTTTGAAGTCTCTGAACTCTTCATGTACTCTTACACAAAATTATTGAAAATGTTTTATTCTTTCAAGAGGAGTGATCTCTGCGTCCAAAGTATAAAATAATGTTATGAGTGCAAAGACGTTCTGGCTCAAATAGTTTACAAGTTGGCTGACTCCTTCTTACTTGCTTCTGTTATATGTACATTACCTAAGTTCATTTTCAGCCGTGTGGTATCATTAATAGAGAAGTCTTTTTCATCACAACAAAAAGTATCTCTCCTTCATAATTCCCAAATATATGAGCAAGAGAAAACTGTAGAGCAAATTAGAACATTAGAATTTTATTCACAAGCTAGAGGTGTTGTTACCCAGGGATTCCTTCTGGGGATTGTGCTTTATTTATTTTGTAGAGGTTTGGAACTTTGTGCAGTAAACCTTCCTTTATGTTACTTGATTATTTTACCCAAGCTACCCAGGCATTCTGTGGCTTTAATGATGATGAAATGAGTCCCTTGCCACATATATGCAAACACAAAGCAAAGACTAATTAAAATATCTGATTTTTAATTAACCATGCATTAAATGAAGAACTCTTGGCTTGCCAACTCAAGCTAGCATTAAAATTCTATAGTAATAACAACTTATAAAAACAAAGACAATGTTCACTTTTGTTTAGGCTCCTAGGTATTGGTGAAGAAATTTTTAAAAGCAGAAAGTAAAAAACAAAACAAAACAGTGTGGACAATAAGTAAAACTCAGATTATTACAAACATATCTTTATCATTTCATCCTTGAGACTGAAGTATGTGGGTATCTCATCCTAAATTTTTAAGTTTTCACCTTTTAAACATTCCCCTAGGTAGACTGTGGTCTATTTTTTCCAGTTGTGTCCCTAGCATGTTGTAGGAGGGGCAAAATCAGGCAAAAACATTAATCTAGATTGGGTTGAGGACTTTGGCCAAATGTGGTTGAACTGATGCAGTCTAGAGCAAGGGTATAGGGATGACGGTTACAATGATGGAAACTTGAGCAGGGGTAAAATGTGGATAGAAAAGATGAGTCTTCCATAAATTTAATGAGTACGTTTTCATTAGGAATAAAAGTTGTTAAATTTTTAATATGTAAGCTTAGGAATGCTCAAGGGTACTGATGCATCTCATCATAGGCTGATGGCAAAATGTGGTGGGAGATTACTGTAAAGGTAAAAGGAACCACATAGTGGGTGGTGTGTGGGTTGCCCACGTACTTACCAAACAAGGGGAGGATATGGGTAAGGTTCTTAGCAGAGAGGGAAGTGGTATATCAGCTGTCGGATTCTTTGTAGTTTGTGTAGAAGTATTGTGGAGATTGGTTTATGAACGAGGAAAAAAGATATTTAATGTTATATGATGGCTGCTAGTTTAGTGGTTTGGAAGTAGCTTTAGTGATCAAAGTAAATTACAATGCAACATCTAGTGTGTATGGCACATGGTAATTCTGCGACTGGAAAGCTACCCCTCTGGTAGGTTTCATACTGATGATATAAAATTTTTGTAACATTAAGTAGGGATAAGGCTCTCTTCATAAAGAAAGGTGAGTAGAGAAGAGGTTGTTGCTGTATTTCATGAAATGAAGTTTCCATAAGTGACATCAAAATGATTCTCAGTGGAATAAGTCAAAGAATTTAGAATTCAGATAAAAGAAAACTTAAAGAGAAATGGGCCCTGGGTCTAGGAGATGGTAGGTACTGAATTTGGCAACTTTCATTTTTCTGTTACATAGTCTGAGGTATGATATTTCATTCACGTATTTTAAATTTCTTGGAGCAGATCTTCCTGTCCTTGAAGAACATTTTTTTTCTGCTAGCAATTCTTTTTTTTTTTTTGTTTTTGGTGTAGGGGGGTGGGGACTGGAGATTTAACCCATGGGCAATTTACCACTGAGCTACATCACTATCCCTTTTCATTTTTTATTTTAAGACAGGAACTCACTAAGTTGCTTAGGGCCTCACTAAGTTCAAGGCTGGCCTTGAATTTTCAATCCTCCTGGCTCAGCCTCCTGAGTTTCTGGGATCACAGACATGTGCCACTCAGTGTTTCCTAAGCTAGCAGCTCTTAATCTCATTACTTTAATAATCTCATTACTTCAATGATCTTATAAAGACTGGACACTCCCACTTTCCAAATAGATATTTTATGCAAAATATTAAATGCAATTTTACAAATTCATAAGGTACACTTTTGCCTCAAACACTGTGCCTAAATGTATGATTAAGACCATTAACTTACTTAGGTCTATACCATTCACTTATGTTTTCCCCAGTGGGTAGTCCAGTGCCTGCATACTATGTTCTGTTAATAGCTTATCCAAGTACAAAGTACGAAGTCAGAATTGCCCACCAACTCTGTGCTAGCAGCAGATTTCTCATTTTCACTTTATTACTAAGCTAGCTAATATTTGTATTTATATCTATATCTATCTATGTAGTTATTTAATTTATGAAATAAATATATTTGAAAATGTTTATTTAGGGAGTTAGTTGGCCTATAGTCCTAAAAATGCCAGGAGGTTGATCCTTTTGTTCTAGAAAAACACTGTTAACATCCATCACATTTTCTTGCCTCCTCTTGAGGTTCATTGATCTCCTTCCGTTTCTGAAGGCACTTCCTTTTGCCTTCAGCATCCTTCCACTTCCAACTGTGGCTTTTACAGCGAGTTTGATTTCCTTCCCATTTAATCTGTGCAGAGATTTTAAAAAAATGTTTTATTTGCTAAGAGCAGAATCAAATACAAACATCTGTGAATGTCATCAGCCCAAAGTAATGCCTCCTGTATGTTTATTGTACTATTTTGTTTATTGAACTGTAGTGTCCTTTACAGTGGATACCAGTATTTGTACAGTAGAGGTGATGTTTAGATACTTTGTGATTTAACAAGCTGTGAATGAAGATAGGACAAATACTGATTTGTGGCATGGACATAATCCTTTACATATTAAGGACCATGAGAAAAAATAACATGTGAGCACTTTTGTAGATTATATTTCTCCTGATTAATATGACTAATTGATCATACGAAATACAAATAAAGGAGGAGTGACATATTTTCAAGTCATTATGTGTAAATCAAGATTCCCTCATCCAAAGAAAATATGCTTCCCTTTTCAAGGGAATAACACACTCCTGATTTAAAAATCTATGGAGGAAAGGTTCACATATAAACAAACATACATGTATAATGAATCCATGTGGCCTTCACTGAGGTTCAGTGATCATCCCCCTGTGTCCAATTGCCCTTCTTTTGTACATCAGAGTCTAACTCTGCCTAAGATACACAAGAGCAAATTCATTGCACTTCCTGTAACTAAAAACTCTTCCATTTTAATCCATATCTATTCTTTCTCCTTCACCCTGGCCTGCTCAGACAACAACCCCCATCTCTACGCTTCTTTTTGTTCTTATTTTTAGTTGCTACTCTTATGGATTGACTCTGCCAGAAGAAAGACCATTAAATAGCAGTGATACATGCAACCAACTCAAAGGGTGGAGACTGACAAGCAGTGACTCCTGCCCTCCCCTCCTTTGCTCTCACCCTCATTTCATAATGGCTGTGGGTGAGGTCTTGGTGCCTATGAAGAACACTCTCCATCTATTCCGGCCATTAGTGTTAGAGTCTGTAAACAAGTCTGGATGACGCCTGTCATTTTGCCAGAGGGAGTGGTTTGTGAAGTAACGCCAGTGAGCCATTAAGTGTGGAGATTCCTTATTGGTTGACTGATGTATCTAGTTTATGCTAATTAAGATAAGCTGTGTGGAATGTATAAATACCTCTGTTGTCCTACAATAAATGGCTCCTACTCCTGCTGTATCAATGTACACAAGTTGTTCGTCACCCCCTGGTTATTTTGCTGCAGCTGGACTGCTGGCACATTAGTGCCTCTATTCCTTTCAGGTTGGCTCTTGATTGGGCATTCTCAATATCACAAACCCCAGAAGTGGTGATACCCTTGAGGGTAAATGGTCCTGGCAGACACATAAGGACTCCAGGGTAGCTCTCCTACAGCCTGCACTTTGGGGGCAAGACACACATTGTCCACATGAAGGCCAAGAAAGTTTTGGTGTCCAGAGACTTTGTTCACCTACACTGACCAGGGTGCTCTAGTTGAGGACCAGACTTTTTTCCAAAATTACTGCTACTATCATGGCTATGTGGAAGGAGACCCAGAATCCCTGGTTGCCCTTAAAATACTTGTTTTGGAGGATTACAAGGAATGCTACAGATAAATGGCATTGCTTATGATATCAAGCCCAAAATCCTTTCTGCCACCTTTGAACATTTGGTATATAAGAATGACGATGAGGAGACACAGTCTCTACCCAGATGTGGATTAACAGAAGAAGAAATATATTGGCAATTAAAGTTTCAAGAAAATGTTAGTGCCACTCTGATGCATAGTTCCCTTGAGGGTGTGTGGGCCCACCAATGGTTTCTTGAACTGGCAATTGTGATAGAACACGAACAATTTATTTTTCAGGGAGAAAATATTTCAAAAGTGGAATTAGAAGTAATTATGGCTATAGATTTAGTAGATGCCTTTTATAAAATAATGGGTCTTGATGTGATTCTCACTGGACTTGAGATCTGGAATGAAAGAAACCCCTATACAGCAAGTCCCACACGGAGAATGATGTATGAATTTTGCACTTGGAAAAAAAAAACAAACAGCTTTTAATTCTCGTGTGAGTCATGATGCTGCACATATTATCATAAAACAAGATTTTTGTGATGAAAAGCCTTTCACATCACATTATAAAGGAGTATGTGACATAAATAGAAATTGTGGATTAGAGTGTATTTTAAGTGACCAACCACTTCCACTTGCATCTGCTGTGGCCCATGAGCTTGGCCATAATTTGTGGATGTGAGACGATGATAGCAATTGTGTGTGTGGGGAAAGATTATGCATCATGAATCCAGAAGTTAAACCTGCAGAAGTGTTCAGCAACTGCATTTTTTAACATCATTAACAATAGTACTTGTCTGTACAGTACACCGAATCCAGAGAACATCTTCACAAAAAAGCGCTGTGGGAAAGGTGTGGTTGAAGGAGAGGAGCAGTGTGATTGTGGCGCCATAAAATCATGTACAAATGATTTATGTTGTTTGCAAGACTGCACTCTGAAACCTGGGGCTGATTGTACTTCAGGGCTTTGTTGCAAAGACTGCAAGTTCAAGCCATCAGGCACAGTGTGCAGAGCACAGGAAAATGACTGTGATCTGCCAGAGTGGTGCGATGGCACTTCGCCTAAGTGTCCAGATGATGTGTATGTGGAAGACAGGATCCCTTGCCTGAACAATAGCTTCTACTATGAAAAGAGATGCAGTAGCCATGATGAGTGGTGTACGAAAATTTTTGGCAAAGAAGCCAAGATTGCAAATCAGATCTGTTACAAGTAAATTAACACCAGAGGTGACCGTTTTGGTCACTGTGGTATGGATGACACTAGCTATGTACCATGCGATATCTCAGATATCTTGTGTGGGTGAGTTCAGTGTGAGAATGTGATAGAAATTCCTTTATTAGAAGAACACACTACTGTGCTTTTAGCTCAAGTCAATGGGGTCACCTGCTGGGGAACAGACTATCATCTTGGCATGAGTATAACTGATGTCGGTAATGTGAAAGATGGTACAGTGTGTGGCACAGAATATATGTGTCTCCACAGGAAGTGTGTCCCTATGCCTCTTTGGGAAGATGTTTGTTCGCCTGATGCCTGCCATATGAGAGGGATCTGTAATAATAAATATCACTGCCATTGTGACTATGAATGGCCCCACCCAACTGCCTGAAGGAGGCAGGGGAGGTGGTGTCGACAGTGGCCCACCCCCTCAGAGAAGGAGGATACCATCAAGGTGGACTTACCTGTTAATGCTGCTATATATTCTTCTTGCAGGTTTGCTTTGCCTTTGCTTTCTTTTCTTTTTGTTAACCCAGAAAAAAATCTGATAAATGAAAGAAGGCAGAAGAGCCAACTGTTAAAACTTTACCCAGGCAAGAGGAAAATGTTGAAATTCCACCCATGAAACCAAGGTGAAGCGTTCAATTTTTGACTGATGAAGAAAAGTTTTCCAACTTCAAGTAAGAAAGAAGAGTTTTCAAACTTCAACTAAGAAAGAAAAGCAAAGTTTTCCAACTTCAAGTAAGAAAGAAAAAAGTTTTCGAACTTCAACTAAGAAAAAAAAGCAAAGTTTTCAAACTTCTACTGTGAAAACAAAGCAGGCTCCAAGCATGAAAGAAAATAATAAAGAACAACCTACAACTGAGAAAGAGAAGCAAAATATTAAAAGTCCAAGTATGAAATAAATTATAAAAGAATAAACTGCAAGTGTGCAAGAAAAGCAAAACATTGATATTATACCTCAGAATTAAAAGCAAAAACTTAACAATTTCAAAAAATAAAGTGAATCCTAATGGAAATTCTCATGTATTAATCTTTAGTATTTCTGGAAATGGAAATATATTTATTAGAGATCACAGACAGAAAATACCAGAGAGCCATTATATTTCAAGATCATAAATATTAGCTCATGAATAGAGGTAATTCCTAGCATATTACTACTTTTCAATATTTTAAGAAATTTTGGTATTTTGCTTTTCATTGAATTAATCTCTTTGGGTTTACTTAGCAAAAGCACAGTTCATAGATATATTTGTGTGTGTTTGTATATTTGTGCACATGTGCATATTTTTAATTTACTGTTCCACAACCCAAACCTTCTTGCCCTTTATACATTGCTTAGTCACATGGAGACAAGAACTCTACAAATAACATTTTTTCTTTGAGTCTTCCTCCTATTCGTTTCCACCAATAGGGGAGCAAGAGGGTGACTGGAAACCTGGGGGAATTTTTTGAGAGCTGTTTATGCTCAGAAACAACTTTCACCTTGGTAGCAGCCATAGTATTGTCTCCACATTATTACTACTGTTAATAGAAAATTTTTAGACAAATATAATGAAGCTTATTCAAGCAATGAACAATTCACATATGGGGCATCACTCAGAATCAGGATAGGCGCAGGCTCACCCAGCAACTGTGAACACAGTGTGATAGGGGTGAAGGCAGGGAGGTAGTGTTGACAGTGGCCCATGCCTTCCTTATATGGACATATTTTGACCATTGGCAACTTGATGTTGGTTGGATCTTAGCTGCTGTGATTGGCTACTATTCCGATATTTGTTACAAGAACATACTCTTGAATTAGGTTGCATATTGTTTATGTATTAACTTAGATTGTTGTTTGCTACATAGGGATTCAAATTATAGAGATAGTTTTAGGTCAAATTTAATGCAACACTATATATACTTAGTACAGTTCTTCTCTCTATGAGGCATTCTAAATTTTTGAGTTTTGTTACCTGTGGTCAACCAGTCTGAAATCATTTAAGGGAAAAATCCAGATAATATCATGAGTTTTAAATTACTTTTTGTTCTAAACAGCAGGGGGAGATCTCTCATTACCCTGCTCTGTCCTCCTGAGGTGAGAATTATCCTTTTGTCCATGGTATCCATACTGTATAAACAACCTGCATGTTAGTTTCTCATGTTATTAGAATGACTATCATGATATTACAGTATTTGTTTTCAATTAACCCTATCAAAATAATAATAATTTAATAAAATATTTTGAGAAAAAAGAGAAGGAGGGAAGAAGAGAAAGAAACTATTCATATAACTTTTATTATAGTATATTGTTGTAAGTGTTCCAATTTATCATTGGTTATTGTTAATGTTTTACATGAACTAATTTATTAATTAAACATTAACTTAGGCACATATTGTGTTGTGCTTTGTTACTTTTTCTACCTCTTTTCTATTTGTCTAGTTTATTTGAGAATATTTTATAAATTCATTGTATTGGTTTATCAGTTATACTTGGATTTTTTTCAATTTTAGTGGTCATATAACTTTTCAATACATATTATATAATAATATATAGTATTGCATTTTTTTTGTCTTTTAACAGTGCCTTTTAACAGTGTTCAATATCCTCTCTTCTATCTATTCTAATATTACTTTCACTGCCTTACTTTTCTATTCTCTTATCATTTAACATATTGTTATTGTTTTTCACAAACAACTAACTTCTAAATCAATTAAGAAAAAGAAAAATACAAGAACTTATTTTACTTTTAATTAGTCTTTCTTTGATATTCCTTTTTTAAGGTACATTTAAGATTCTTCGATCATTTTTTTTATTCCTGAGGACCTTATTTATTTATCTTTGCATGGCAAGTCTGTTGTCAGAAAACGTCCTCAGGTTTGTTTAAAGAGTGATATCATTTCTTTTTTATCTTTTAAAGAAAAATTTTGAGCATATAATTCTAGGTTAGCAAGATTTGGTCATGTTGTAAACATTATTTCAGGAGATAAGTTGGCTGTAACTCTTACCCTTTTTTATAGTGCAATTTGGTGCATTTCATCTAGCACCTTCCTTCCAGATTTTCTATTTATCTTTTTATCTTTAATTTGAATATAATATTTCTATGTGGTGTGTGCATGTGTGTGTGTGTGTGTGTGTGTGTGTGTGTGTGCCTGTGCGTGCTAGTATACTCCAGTTTTCTGCACTTTATGGTCTGTGGATGTATTCTGTCATTGTTACTTCTCTTATTCTTTTGCTCTGATGTTTCCATTAGACATATGCTCCTGTTTGGGTATTATCCTACAGACCCAGAGTGTTCTCTTAGTTCTTTATGTATTTTTTATTTATGTTTCATCTTCAAAGTCTCTATGGATCTATCTTCAAATTCACTTATTCTGTCCTCAGTGACTTTAAAAGTTTTAATTTCTGTTAATATATGTTGGGATTTTTGAAGAAATGTTCTGTCTTTCTAAAATTTGTAAATGTAAAAATGTAGAGTTTTTACCTCTACATTCTGAACTAGTTGATATAGATGCAGGTTTCTTTTCCAGAGTTAGGAGAGTTTTACAGAACTCACCATTGAAATGATAAATTGCATATATTTTAAAAAGCTGAATGGAAAAATGGTTATTATTCTAAATTTCTGGAAAATTAGTAAACCAATTTTAAAAATGTATGTGAAGGCAGTGCTGAGCATGTTTTGGTAGAAAAGTTGTTGACAACTATTTAGGACTATTTGTATTTCTTGCTTCATTTTGGGTCACTTTTTCATAGTATTTTGAAAGAAATTTACTTTTTACACCTAGGTTATCATCAGTCTGTCATATAATTGTTTACAATATTTTCTTGATGACCTTAAGTATGTATAAAATCTACAGTGATAATCCCTTTTCTATTCATGATATTGAAAATTTACATTCACATACCTTTTTAATTTTCCAGCAATTTGAAAAAATGTCATTTTTATGTTCAGTTTTTTTATTTGCCTTTAATGTTAAATATCCATTAATTTCTGTTGTGTTTAGTTTTTACCTTTGGATCATTTGGATTTTTTTAATCTACAGATTTTAGGGTCTCAAAATATAATATTATTATTTTAAATTTGATTTCATTAGTACTAATGCATTTAATCAGTATGGTCTTAGCCTTTTAAAAAGGATTTAGACATTTTCTAAAATTATATATGGCCTCTTTGTGGGCATAAACTCTGCATTTTTTAATCTCTATTTTTCTACAAATATCAATTTGATTATACTGAATAACAATGGTCTTACAATTAAAGCAAAATAATTTAAAATATATACTTTAAGTAATATGTATTATTCTATCCTATAGATGTGCTGTATTTTGGTTACCCATTCATCACTTAATTAACAATGCATTTTTCCCAGATTGTGGCTATTATACATAATATCTGCATGATTTTCAAGTAGCTGTCCTTGTGTGCACCTATGTTTTTATTTGTCCTAAGCTATATGGCCATATACTGATAATTTACAAAAACTATCACACTACAATACATTCCATTTCCCTAAACAATGTATAATAGTTTGTTGTCACATCCTCACCAAGAGTCAGTTTTTTTTCTTTTTTGTAATAACTTGATAATTAGTGGTATGTCTCTGTGGTTTAAATTTGTATTGCTTAACGATGAGAACCTTTCTATGCACTTATAGGCCATTCATATATCTCCTTTACAGGTGAGTACAAATATTTTCTCTAACATTTATTAGATTTTTGTGTTGACAAGTTATAACAATTTGTTACTTTTCTGAGAATATTTTTACAGATATATTACTTGCAAGTATTTTCTATCATTCTGTAAGTTTTCTATTTTTTGTGGTTTCTTTTAAAGCACAAAGTTATTAATTTTGATGAACCCCAGTTTATTATTTTGACTTTTATGAATCACATCTAAGATTGTTTCCCCATTAAAGCTCACACATTGCATTGAAGCCTTGAAAGGAGAGAGAGAGGACTATCAGAAGACATGAAAATTAATAATAATGAATAAATACATTTCAAAATGTGAGAAAAATTGATTGAGTAGATTAATGTTTTAAAAAGTAAGAGGCAAAGAACAATTGCTCAAAAGAAAAACTCGAACTATCACTATTTGCATCTGACATGATTCTATATTTAGATGATCAAAAAATTTCTACCAGAAATGTTCTAGAACCAATAAATGAATCCAGCAAAGTAGCAGGAGAGAAAATTAACACCTAGAAATCAAATGCATTTTTATACATCAGTGATGAATCCATTGAAAGAGAAATTAGGAAAACTATTCATAAAAGCCTCAAAAAATTAAGATATTTGGAAATCAATGTAACAAAAGAAGTGAAAGACCTCTACGATGAAAATTACAGAACACTAAAGAAAGGGATCTACTTGGATTGGCAAAATTAAAATTGTCAAAAATGGCCACAGACAGTTTGGTGGTGCATGCCTATAATCCCAGCAGCTAGGGAGGCTGAGTAGGAGGATTGTGAATTCAAAGCCAGCTTCAGCAGTGGCAAGGCACTAAGCAACTCAGAGAGAATCTGTCTCTAAATAAAATACTAAATAGGGCTGGGGGTTTGGCTCAGTGGTGACGTGTCCCTGAGTTCAGTCCCTGGTACCTGCCCCCCCCCCCAAAAAAAAAATAGCCATACTACCAAAAGCATTATACAGATAATGCTTAATGTAATTCCCATTAAAATCCTAATGGGGGCTGGGGATGTGGCTCAAGTGGTAACTTGCTCGCCTGGCATGCGGGGCGCTGGATTTGATCCTCAGCACCACATAAAAAATAAAATAAAGATGTTGTGTCCACCGGAAAAAAAATCCTAATGGTATTCTTAATATAAATAGAAAAGGCAATCATGAAATTCATTTGGTAAAATAAAAGATCCAGAAAGCTAAAGCAATCCTTAGCAAGAAAAATGAAGCAGGAAGCATCATTTGCATCATTTTATGCATCCAGGAAGCATACTGGACCTTAAATTATACTACAGAGCCATAACAAAAAAAATGGCATGGTATTGGCACCAAAACAGATACATAGACAAATGGTAAAGAATAGAAGACATGGAGGCAAACCTACATAAGTACAGTTATCTCATACTAGACAAAGGCATCAAAAACATACATTGGAGAAAAGATAGCCTATTCAAAAATGGTACTGGCAAAACTGGAAATCCATATGTAGCAAAATAAAATTAAACCCCTCTCACCTTGCACAAAAATCAAATCAAAGTAGATCAAAGACTTAGCACTAGAACAGATATTCTGCATCTAACAGAAGAAAAAGTAAGCCTAAATCTCTGCATGTCAGCTTAGGAACTAATGACTTTAACAAGACTACTCCTAAAGCACAGAAGTAAAATCACGAATCAATAAATGGGATGGAATCAAACAAAAAAGTTTCTTCACAGCAAAATAAATAATAATAGGAAGAAAGATCCTACAGAATGGGAAAAAAATCTTTACCTCACACAACTCAGAGAGAGCATTAATATCCAGGGTATATAAAGAACTCAAAAAACTTAACACTGAAAACAAACATACATACAGATAACCCAATCAATAAAGGGGCAAAGGAATTAAATAGGCACATCACAGAAGAAGAAATACAATCAATCAACAAATATATGAAAAACGTGTTCAACATCACTAGCAATTAGAGAAATACAAATCAAAACTATAATGAAATTTCATTTTACTCCAGTCAGAATGGCAATTATCAAGAATACAAGCAATAATAAATGTTGGCAAGGATGTAGGGAGAAGGGAATGCTCATACACTGCTGATGGAACTACACATTGGTGCAACCACTATGGAAAGCAGTATGGAGATTCCTCAGAAAACTTGGAACAGAACCACCATTTGACTCAGTCATCCCACTCCTAGGTTTACATCCAAATAACTTAGAATACAACAGTGACACAGTCACATCAATGTTTATAGCAGCTCAATTCACAATAACTAAACTATGGAACCAACTTAAGTGCCTTTCAGCAGATGAATGGATAAAGAAAGTCTGGTGTATGTACACAATGGAATATTACTCAACTTTAAAGATGAATGAAATTTTTGCATTTTCTGGTAGATGGGTGGAACTGAAGAATATTTTTCTAGGCAAAATAAGCCAATCTCAAAGAACCAAAGGCCAAATGTTTTCTCAGATATTTGAATGCTAATTCACAATGGGGAGGAGGGGCAGAGAATAGAGGTATTTTGGACAAGACAGAGGGGAGTGAAGAGAGGGGAGGGGGCGTGAGGGTAGGAATGATAGTAGAATGAATGAGACATTATTACCTTATGTGCAGATATGATTACATGACCTGTGTAATATGGTGTATAACATCATATTTAACCAGAAAAAAATGAAAAATTTAACTCTATTTATGTATGATGTGTCAAAATGAATTCTACTGCCATGTATAACTAATTAAAACAAATAAAAATATATTTTAAAAAAGAACCACTGCTCTTAATAGGTAGAAGAAAGTCACTGGAAAATTAAGGTAATTCTTCCTACAACAATAACAAAAAAAAAAAAACAAAACGAATGTATAAATATTCAAATCACCTCTAAACTAACAACAATCTGTAGGCTAAATTTCAGCCCAGGGATATAATCAGGGTTTAATAATTAATACTACATTGTGTATGGATAGAAAATTTGTATTAATCATCTGTCTTGAACAGATCACACATTTACATATATGAATTAGGAGGCTTTGAAAGAATGCTATGGTTAAATTCCTTCTTAGACATGTCTATTACAGAATGCTATATAGCTAACTGTGTTAGCTTTTTGTCACTGTTACAAAAATACCCAATAATAACAACAATTTACAGAAGTTTATTTGGTCTCTCATGGTTTTAGTCTATGGTTGGCCCACTCCATTGCTCTAGGCCCAAGGTGAGGCAGAACAACATGGTAGAGGTATATCATTCATCTCATACAGGCAGAAGACAGAGAGAGAGGGGAAGGGGCCAAAGGCAAGATGAACCCTTCAAGGACACATCCCTAATGGCCCACCTCCTCCAGCCACACTTCACCTCCCTACAGTTACCACACAGTCAGCCCATTTAAACTAGGATGGACTGATTAGATTATAGCTCTCATAATCTAATTATTTAATCTCTGAACATTCCTGTAGTCTCAGAAAATTTGGGGACCACCTCATATCTGAACCACAACTCTAATATTTTTAGTTATTCTCTTTTTAATTTAATCTTTTGTGATTTTATAATCATTGTATACATCACTAATTACTTTGTGTACTCTATTTCATTTGTACATATATGTATCTTATATTCATGAAGTATTAAACTTTATTAATATAAATACTTATTGGGAAAAAATGACAAGGAAAAGTGAAAGAAAATAAAGTTAATAAAATGTATGTGAAGGACAGACTCTTCCAAAATGTGACATTGGAAATGTCTTCAATAATGTAACCAAATTGCCTTGCTTATCAGGGAATTCTCTGCTATATGGTACAAACATGAACCTAGAAACAAAGCATAAAGTGGTGTGACGTGGTATTTTCTTTGAACTAGATGTGTCAAATCTCTGGCTCTTCAAACCATGACCTGTCTAATCAAGAAAGAAGGAAAAAGCATCCTTCCTTCTGGCCTAGAATAACTTATATTTTGTGTTTTGTGTGAGATAAGGGATGAAAAAAATAAAGAACAAGACTGAACTCCTCTTTGAATACAGAAGATGCTATGATATAGTTAACTAAATTAATAAAAAATTATCAATTCCTTTATACAAATAAAATATTATTTTTACCGCTGATATTTCCTACTTAGAAACACTAAGTTCTTACATATTTCTTTAGAGAGATTTATTCCTGTTTTCGGTGGAAACCAGCATTGCAGTTACCATCAACTTATTGAACATGTCTACTTTCTTCTAAAAACTTTAGGCATTTTTAAAATACTAGGAGAAATATGTAAGGATAAGTTATTTGTCAATTACAGCTAAAGAAATTAACAAATATGAAAAAAAACCTCAAAATTTGACATGAACTGAAAATTGGCCTATTTTACAATCACATTCATTTAAAAATTCACCTTAATTTATTCCCCCAGCCCCACATTATGAACCCAATAATTGGTTGTCAATATCAAGTGTACAGGTTCAAATCAGAATGGTCACAGGTATCCCAGTTTTTCCCTTTTGGCCTGTCCAGCCTCAGTTTCCTTTAACAACAACCAGAGAAGCAAACAAGCTTGTACCTCACTTACTGATTATTCTGTTATCATCTTTATTGGTCAATTTCTCTCCATTTTCAACTCTCTGAAACAGAAATTCAATGCTTCAGCCAACCCATCTTCTTATGAGGACAATTTCCCTCTGATATTTCCTACTTAGAAATACTAAGTTCTTACCTATGTGATCTGGATGGAGTGAAGGAGCAGGAGGCAGGACGTGCGGGAATCCAGGCCCAGGCTGCACACGGCTGATCTCTGAAGGGTCAACAGCCTTCCCCTCACCCTGTCCTTTATGCTTTTCTCCTCCCTTTACCCAGAGGATTCCCCAACCCCTCAATGTCCATGGTCAATGAGGACTCCTTCTGCAAACGATGTTCTCTCAAAGTCAAGCACAGCTCCTCCCCGTCCATGAACTTTTCTGCATTCACCTTAACATCTGTACACATCTTTTAGTTAAAACACCCATCATGTTAATGTATATTTACTTATATATTTGATTTATGTACATATTTACTACAAATCTCTAAAGAAATATTTCATGTTTTTTTGGCATGTAAATTCCAATTAGGAAAATATTATATAATTATACATATATAATTATATATATGATTGTTATTATATATATATAATTGNTATATATATATATATATATATATATATATATATATATATATATATATAATTATATAACATATTATATAATTATATATAATTCAAACCCCTATTTTTAAAAGGGGGTGATGGAAACATGTTGCAGTGTAGAATCCTTCACTTGTATGAGCATGGTTTGCACTTGACACACTTGGTACTCTACACATGATGGTTATGGGAATGGGGACAGTATTAAAGACCACAGACAATATTTGTGCTATCCACTATATAGAGCATGATTTGTGTGTCAACTGGTGATTTTCACAAGATGAGAATTACACATATGGAAATTGGGTAATTAGCCCAAGAAATCAGATTCTAGATTACATTCTTATCACACTTTCAGATCTCTATAAAGTACACTTTTAATTTAATTATTTAGTTAAATCTTTTTATGTAAACTTTTTTGAAAGTTTGTGCATTGAATTGTGCTTTTCCTGAATTTCTTTGTTTCATATATGTAACATAATGCCTTAAAATTCAGCAGAGTCAAGTATGAATGATTCATAATTTCATGTTAATAAGATATTTCCCTTTGTCATACATATATACATACAAATAATTTTTCAACTGTTTTCTCTTTTAGATCAATAACAAAAGATAACTTATAACATAAAGGCTTCATATATGATAAATTAATTATATATTCTTATGACATGGAGGACGACCTTCCAGAGTCTTCTGAACAATCAGTTAATCAGAGAGAAACAACAACTCAGACTGGCTGTAGAGGAAACAGCAGGATTTGGCTTGAAGATCTTTGCCAAGAATCTCAGAGAGGTATGAATAGGACCCTTGGGCTGGCAAACTCTCTTGGTATACTTTCTAGAGGTGAAATAACACAATGATCAATATATGTAACAATATAAGCAGAATTTTTGTATAAGATTTGGGCTCTGTTCTCTCCATTGGTTGTGTTTTCTGTTCTGTTTTGTGAAAGAGGAGGATTTTTTTTTGTTCCTTCCTTTCCTTTAATTTCATTGTACTTTAAAGATTTTACAAATGGAAGTCAAAATAATAATTTCAAGTCCCCTACATGAGAAGGAAAAACCCCAATGGAAACACCAGACATCTTCTCTTTCCTCTTTTCAGGTAGGATTAAAAAATTCTGAGGAATGGGGCAGGAAAAATGAAGCAAAAATTAATAAATAAATGAAGAGGGAGGGTACTTCAAGAGCAAAGAAGTTAGTTACATCTTTTTCTTCTACTTTTTTAAACTTATAAGGGTTATGGGTACATTTTTTTATCATGAAACATTCAAAGTAGACTAAAGTAATGCTTTTTAAAATATAGAACAAGGAATGAGAACATCTCAGATTTTAAAAATGTTTTTTAAACATTTTAAAAACATTTAGTGCATTATACTTACAGAAAGCTAGTAGGCATCAACAATGCAGATTTTTAGTCTTTTGTTCACATTTTATCTAGACATCTTTGGTACAAGGGGAATTGGAAAAGTCCAATACCTCTTCAGAGATTGTCAAGTAGTGGCACATAATGACTTTCTACATGGTCTTCTGAATGGGGTGTCAAAATGCACTGCTCTGAGGCTCTGTACACACATGGCAGAACCATGCGCACAGATGACAAGCCGCAGTTTCCTTTTTTTCATCTTTTTTAACAGATGGGGATTTTTACATTAATTGTTATGGTCTGTGGAGACTTCTTCAGGAAAATCAGCAATAAAAGGAGTATGGGGGGTGCAGTTGTGAAAGGTCCTTAGTTAGTCTCTGAGAGACTGAATTAGTTGGTTAGTCTGAGTTGCTGGCATTCAGTTCTGTGCATGAACTAGTAACAGAGTTTCCCTGGTTACCAGTGGTAGTCTGATCAGTCTTCGTGTTAAAGGTGACCCTGGGTGATTCTAAGGGTTACTGTGCTGGAAGTATAATCTGATCTCAATGCCCTCTGTGCCATATGGAGTGACGTCACAAACAGTCAAACACAGGCCAGGCAAAAAGTAAATGCCACTGAATGAACAAGGAAGTTTTTCATTCCACATTTGCAGGTTTCGCCAAGCTCCTTCCACATTCTCCTGCTAGTCTCTAACTTGGATCTAGAGCTCTATCCACCATTCTTTTGCTGCTTACATTCATTTTTCATTTTGAACAAATATAAATCTAACTATAATTTGTTTTAATGAATTCTAAGCTACTTTGCTCAATCATCAGTGGTAAAACATGAGGATGGTGATGGGACAGAATTCTACTCCAACTAAAAAGCAGAGAGAAGAAAACAAAACAAAACATGGTTAGTGGGTAGCTATGAATTTCACTATGATCAGGATGTAGTAAGCAGCCCCAGGTTCCTTCCTCCCATCTCTGCCAGCACCAGAGAGTCCTCATCCAGGCTCAAGTGAATAGCTGCTATTTTCAGGCCTACTGGGAGGATAATAAGACTATCCCCTTCCATAAATAATGAGGACTCACTGTGTTCACATGGGAAACCTGCACTGTTACCCACATCTGCTATGAAGAAGCAAAACCCACCCTTCTCCGATCAGAGTATCAACCACGTGAAAAGGAATATTTAAATAAGGCCCAGGGACAACACAAAATCCACAAAATGCCCACATTGAAAATGAAAATCACAAGTTATGTCAAGAACCAATAGGAAGTAAAGCTGGATGAAAAACACACAATATCAGTATGTTATTCTGATAGTCAGACACAGATATCAGAATGTTAGAAATACCTTATAAACAGGGACGAGAGGTGGGAGGGAAAGGGAGAGAGAAGGGAAATTGCATGGAAATGGAAGGAGACCCCCATTGTTATACAAAATTACATATAAGAGGATGTGAGGGAAAAGGGAAAAAAAACAAGGGAGAGAAATGAATTACAGTAGATGGGATAGAGAGAGAAGATGGGAGGGGAGGGGAGGGAGGATAGTAGAGGATAGGAAAGGTAGCAGAATACAACAGTCACTAGTATGGCAACATGTAAAAACGTGGATGTGTAATTGATGTGATTCTGCAATCTTTATACGGGGTAAAATTGGGAGTTCATAACCCACTTGAATCAAATGTATGAAATATGGTATGTCAAGAGCTTTGTAATGTTTTGAACAACCAATAAAAAAAGAAATACATTATAAAAATTGTAAAGTAGTGTCATTAAAATTATTTTGTAAGAATTACCATCATGCTTGAAACAGACTCAGGGCAAGTATAGAAGAATCAAAGAAGAATAAAATGTAGTTTTCAGATTTGAAAAATAACATCACTGAAAAGAAAACATGAATAATAATCCCTTCAGTTATTAGCTCAATAAAAGAGTAACAGAAACAGGCACACACACACACACACACACAAAATCTCGAGATGAAAGGCAGATGACTCCTGAGATATCTATACAGGGAATCTTTAAGCCCAGGAAAACTAATAGTTACATCAAGGACCCTATTTTGCTATTAATGATCCTGATCTTCCAAAAATATAATTAAAGATGGCTCTACATCTGAACAGCCTTTGTGATCAGTGAAGGGGAACTCATTAAAAACATCCACTGTTCAAAGACTTAAACTCAAAAGAGACAATTAACAGAATTTAAAAGTATGGCTACTTAGGCAACGCAGTCTAAACTTGGCTTCCAGTCCATCCTTTGGAGATTCATCAGGCATCATATCTGAATTCTAGTCTTAATGAACACATACCCATGTACCTCTTTACTGAACCCTGTTAGCATTTATAACAAGGAGCAGCTTCAAACATTCCGAAAACATAGCAAGCAAAAAGAATTTGATGCTAAAATAATCACAAGCATAATGCATTCTGGCTCCGTAATACATGAGAATAAACTCAGCAAGACCAAACTGTCTTCCCAAAGTGACGTGAAGATGTTTGGTAATCATAACTGCTAATATTTTGAAATATTTACCATGAGACTGGCATTGTTATAAGTACCTCTTAAGAGCTATGTGGTATGTACTGTCTTCATCCCTGTTTCACAGTTGGGGAAACTGAGGGACAGAGCATTAATAAACTGCCCCAAGCACTTTGGAGCCTATATTCAAACCCAGGTATTCTCACCATAGTGTGTGATTGAAAGCACACAGGGAAAGAAAATGCCTTTCAAAATTCATTATATTTCATTAGAATGAAGTTCAAAACTGTCACAATAATTAAAAATCACCCGTTATTATGTATACTTATTTACAGAGAAGCTAATGAAGCACAGAAATGGTACAGTTGTCAGATGATACAGGACACATGTTGTAAGTTCTAGAATAATGCATTCAGGATCAGTGGATGCAAGAAGAAAGGAGATTTTTGTCCTTTCTGAAAGAGAAAAAACTCCAACAGTAATGTAATAAAACTAGAGAATCTATGATGCTTCAAATGACTTCCATGCCACTCTGGCCATTAAATACTGATAAAAAAGACATTTCTGTGAGACTCTTACACCTGGTTAAATAGACAGGAGATTGAAACCCAGACCATGGGCAGAAAATCTACAGGGTAACAGATTTCTTTTTTCTTTTTCTTTTTTTCTTTTTATTGGTTCTTTTTAGTTTTAGTTTAGGATCCATTTTGACAAAATCATAAAAGCATAGATTTTAATTTGTTCTAATTTAGCCTCGGGACTTCTCTTCCCTCCTCTATCTGTTTCTTTCCCTCTAATCTACTGATCTTTCTGATCTTTATTTATTATTTTTTTATTGATTAGTGTCATGTTAAATGCCCACTGTGGTATATTTATATATGGACATAGGAATGTTAGGTCAGATTCATTCCACTGTCTTTCCTTATCCCATCCCTCCTCCCTTCACGTCAATACCCTTGTTTTCTCCACAGATCTTTCTTCCATTTTTTTACTCCCTCCTAATTTTGGATTAGTTTCCATATATGAGAGAAAACATTTGACCTTTGATTTTTTGAGATTGACTAATTCACTTAGCATGATAGTCTTCAGATCCATTCATTTACTGGCAAATGCCAGAATTTTATTTATCTTTATGCATATATATATATATATATATATATATATATATATATATATATATACACACACACACACACACACACACACACACATATATATATACACACACATATATATATATATGTTCAATATATATACATGTATATTTACATCATATTTTCTTTATCTGTTCATCTTTTGAAGGGCTTGTAGGTTGGTTCCGTTGCCTAGTTATTGTGAATTGTGCTGCTATAAATGTTGTTGTGGCTGTGTCACTGTAGTATGCTGGTTTTAAATCTCTTAGATGTGTACAAGGTGTGGGATATATGGATCATGTGGTGGTTCTGTTTCTAGTTTTCTGAGAAATCTCCGTACTGCTTTCCAGAGTGATTGCACTAATTTGCAGTTCCACCAACAATGTATGAATGTTCTTTTTCCTCCATCTTCTCATCAATATTTATTGTTACTTATATTCTTGATAGATGCTTCTGAATGGAGTGAGATGAAATCTCAATGTAATTTAAATTTGTTTTGATTAGTTATGCATGACAGTAGAATGCATTTTTGCACTTTGATATATCATAAACAGATGGGATATAATTTCTCATTTTTCTGAGTGTACATGTTGTACACTCACATTGGTCATGCAGTCACATATATATATATATAAAGTAATAATGTCTGTTTCATTCTACTATCTTTTCTATCCCCCACATCTCCTCCCCTTCCCTCCCTTCACTACCCTCTACCTAATCTAAGAACTCTATTCTTCTCTAGTGCCCCACCCCCATTATTGTGACTTAGCATCTGCATATTGGAGAAAACATTTGGCCTTTGGGGATTGGTTTATTTTACTTAGCATGATATCCTCCATCCATTACTGCAAATGCCATAATTTCATTCTTTTTTAAAGGTGAGTAATATTCCATTGAATATATATATCACATTTTCTTTATCTATTCATCTATTGAAGGACCCTAGCTTAGTTCTATAGTTTAGCTATTATGAGTTGAGCTGCTATAAACATTGACGTGGCTATATTACTGTAGTATGCTGATTTTAAGTCCTTTGGGTATAAACCTAGGTGTGGGATACCTGGATCAAATGGGGTTTCCATTCCAAGTTCTCTGCTTTCCATAGTGATTGTACTAATTTGTAGTCCCACCAGCAATGTATGAGTGTATCTTTTTCCCCACATCCTCACCAATATTTATTGTTGCTTGTATTCTTGACAATTACCATTCTGACTGGTGTGAGATAAAATCTTAGAGTATTTTTGATTTGCATTTCTCTAATTGCTAGAGATGTTGAACATTTTTTAATATATTTGTTGATCAATTGTATTTCTTCCTCTGTGAAGTGTCTGTTCAGTTCCTTAGCCCATTTATTGATTGGGTGATTTGAGTTTGAGTGTGTGTGTGTGTGTTAAGTTTTTTGAGTAATTTATATATCCTAGAGATTAATGCTTTACCAGAGGTGCATGTGGTAAATATTTTCTCCCAATCTGTAGGCTCTCTCCTCTTATTATTGATTATTTCCTTTGCTGAGAAGAAGTTTTTTAATTTGAATCTATCCCACTTATTGATCCTTGATTTTACTTCTTGCTCTTTAGGAGTATTGTTAAGGAAGTCAGATCCTAGGCCTACATGGTGAAGATTTGGGCCTGCTTTTTCTTCTCTGAGGCTCAGGGTCTCTGTTCCAGTGCCTAATTCTTCAATCCACTTTGAGATGACTTTTGTACAGGGTGAGAGAGAAAGGTTTAATTTCATTTTGGTACATCTGAATTTCCAGTTTTGCCAGCACCATTTGTTGAATAGGCTATCTTTTTATCAGTGAATGTTTTTGGCACCTTTGTCTAGTATAAATTAACCGTATTTATGTGGGTTTATTTCTGTATCCTCTATTGTGTACATTGGTTTACAAGTCTATTTTGTTGTCAATATCATGGCATTTTTGTTACTATACCTCTGTATTATAGTTTAAGATCTGGTATTGTGATACCTCCTGCTTCACTTTTCTTGCTAAGGACTGTGTTGGCTATTCTGGTCTCTTAGTTTTCCAAATAAATTTCATGATTACTTTTTCTATTTCTATGAAGAATGTCATCGGGACTTTAATAGGAATTGCATTAAATCTGTATAATTCTTTCGGTAGTATGGCCATTTTGACAATCTTAATTCTGCCTATCCACAAGCATGGGAGATCTTTCCATCTTCTAAGGTTTTCTTCAACTTCTTTCTTTAGTGTTCTATAGTTTTCATTGTAGAGGTCTTTCCTCTATATTGTTAGATTGATTCCCAGGGTTGATTTTTTTTGAGGCTATTGTGAATGGGGTAGTTTTCCTAATTTCTCTTTCAAAGGATTCATCACTAATGTATATGAATGCACTTGATTTAGGGGTGTTGATCTTATATCCTGCTACTTTGCTGAATTCATTTATTACTTTTAGAAGTTTTCTGGTGGAATTTTTTTTGATCTTCTAGATATAGAATTATGTCATCAGCAAATTGAGGTAGTTTGAGTTCTTCTTTACCTTTTCATATCCCTTTAATTTCTTTCTTCTAATTGTTTCAGTTAGAGTTTCAAGGATGATGTTGCAGAGAAACGGTGAATGAGGACATTCTTGTTCCAGTTTTTAATGGAATGCTTTCAATTTTTCTCCATTTAGAATGATGCTGGCCTTGGGTTTGGCATACATAGCTTTTATAGTGTTGAGGTATATTCCAACTACCCCTAATTTTTCTAGTGTTTTGAACATGAAGTTGTGCCGTATTTTGTCAAGTGCTTTTTCTGAATCTATTGACATGATCATATGATTCTTGTGTTTAAGTTTATTGATATGAATTATGTTTATTGATTTCTGTATGTTGAACAAACCCTGTATCCCTGAGATGAACCCCACTCAATCATGGTGTACTATCTTTTTTTAAAATATGGTTTTGTATGCAGTTTGCTGGAATTTTATTAAGAATTTTTACATCTATGTTCATCAGGGATATTGGTCTGAATTTTTCTTTTCTTGAAGTGTCTTTTTCTGGTTTTCATATCAGGGTAAGATTAGCCTCATAGAATGAGTTTGGAAGGGTTCCCTCCTTTTCTATTTCATGGAATACTTTGAAGAGTATTGGTGTTAATTCTTCTTTGAATGTTTTGTAGAATTCAACCGAGAATCTGTCTGGTCCTGAGCTTTTCTTGGTTGGTAGGCTTTTCATGGTGTTTTCTATTTCACTACTTGAAATTGATCTGTTTAAATCGTGTATGACCTCCTCATTGAATTTGGGTAGGTCATATGTCTCTAGAATTTTGTCAATGTCTTAGATAATTTCTAAATGTTAAAATATAAATTTTCAAAATAGTTTCTGTTTTTCTTCTGTATTTCAGACATGTGCATTGTGACATTTCTTTCTTCGTCTTTTATTTTAGTAATTTAAGTTTTCTCTGTTTTTCTCTTTGTCAGCATGGCTAGGGGTTTATCTATTTTATTTATTTTTTCAAAGAACCAACTTTTTGTTCTGCCAATTTTTTCAGTTTTTTCTTATGTTTTGATTTCACTAATTTTAACTCTGATTTTAATTATTTCCTGTGTTCTACTGCTTTTAGTGTTGACTTGTTCTTTTCCCAGGGCTTTGAGATGTAGTGTTAGGTAATTTGTTTGTAGACTTTTTATTCTTTTAATGAATGCGATCAATGCAGTAAACTTTCCTCTTAGTACTGCCTTCATAGAGTGTCAGAGATTTTGATATGTTGTATCAGTGTTCTCATTTACCTCTAAGAATATTTTCATTTCATCCCTGATTTCTTCTACTATTCATTCATCATTCAATAGTGTATTATTTAGTCTCCATGTGTTAGAGTAGTTTCCATTTTTTTATTTTCTTGTTGATTTTTAATTTCATTCTGTTATAAACTGATAGAATGCAATGTATTATCTCTGTTTGTATGTATTTACTAAGAGCTGCTTTGTGGCATAAGATATGGTATATTTTAGAGAAGGAGCCATGTGCTGCTGAGAAGAAAGTATATTCACTCATTGATGAAATATTCTATATATGTCTGTTAAGTCTAAATTATGAACTGTATTATTTAGTTCTATAGTTTATTCATTTAGTTTTTGTTTGAATGATCTGTCCAGTAGTGAGAGCAATGTATGAGTGTATGTTTTTTCCCACATTCTCATAAACAATTACTGCTATTTGTATTCTTTATAACTGCCATTCTGACTGGCATGAGATAAAATCTTACAGTAGTTTTGATTTGCATTTCTCTAATTACTAGCAATGTTAAACATTTTTTTCTTTAGTATAGTTCCTCCCTTTGCTGATTTTCATTGATGTTTTTCATTTCCTCCTTCTAGAATATTTTGCTGAGGATGCTCTCTAGTGTAGGCTTTCTCCCTGTAAATTCTTTTAAATTTCATTTATCATAAAATTTTACATTTTATCATTGAATCTGAAGCTTAATTTTGCCGGATATAAGATTCTTGGTTGGCATCCATTTTCTTTCAGAGCTAGGTATATGTTGTTCCATGATCTCCTGGCTTTGAGGTTCTGGTTGAAAAATCTGCTGAGATATGAATTGGTGTCTCCCTATATGTGATCTGATTCCTTTCCCTTGTGACCTTTAAGATTCTATACTTATTCTATATGCTAGGCATTTTCATTATAATGTGCCTTGGTGTATCTCTGTTGTAATTTTGTATATTTCTTATCCTGTAGGCCTCTTTTATTTGATTTTCCAATTCATTCTTCATGTTTGGAAAAATTCCTGATATTATTTCATTAAAAAGATTCTGCATTCCATTGGTTTGAATCTCTGTGCCTTCCTCTATCCCAATAAATCTTAGATTTGGTCTTTTGATGCTATCTCATAAGATGCTTTCTTTTGATTTTGTAATTTGGCTTATTGATTCCTTTGAGGATTTCTGCTCAGGTTTTTTCCAAATCTCTGTTTTTTTCACATTTTATATTTTTTCTTTGATTTTTCTCCTTATACTATTCTTCACTTCAGAGATCAATTTAAATATGTACATTCTGAACTCCTTCTTTGACATTCCTTACCCTGTGTTATCAGTGGCTTCTCTCATTAGAGCATTTTGGTTTGTTTGAGGCACTTTATTCCTTTGTTTCTTCCCAAGATGGGTATGGTCATATGCAACCAAATCTGGAGTGTTCCCTTCAGCAGACCTCTAGGCAGTAGTAGCAGTGATAGTGGCAGTGATTGGTGGCAGCAGGCTGTAGGTCAGCAGCAGTGGTAGTGAAACAGTGTCAGCAGGGGCTGCGACTGCACCTGTGGGGGCAGCATCACCCAGACAATCTTGGGAGGGGGGAACAGAGGTGTCAGTGACAGCTGCATTGGGGGCAGTGGTGTCTGAAATAGCAGCAGCCAGAAAGAAGACCTCCAGGCGACCTCGAGGTGGTGGTCGGGTGGCAGCAGTATGAGAGGCAGCAGCATTGGCTGTAGTGGTGTAGGTGGCCAGAAATTGGAGAAGAGACCTCCAGACATCAGGCCACACCAACCTCAGAGGTAATGTCAGAGGTAGTGGCAGCCATGCCCAGAGAACAGACCTCCAGGTGGCAGCGGCTTCTGCAGCAGCCTAGATAGGTTTTGAAATAAGTGCATACTTGTGAATTTTCACCACCAATAAGTTCACAGGCATTTCCATCTCCCCCTCTAAGTATTCTCCTACCATTTTTAGTATTATTATTTTTGTTTTTACACACACACACACACACACACACACACGTGTATGTGTGTTAAGAATATTGACATAAGATCTCTCCTTAAAAAAATTTTAAGTATATTGCCAGGTGCCGTGGTTCACGTCTGTAATCCCAGCACTTTGGGAGGCTCAGGCAGGAGGATCTTGAGATCAAAGCCATCCTCAGCAAAAGCAAGGTGCTAAGCAACTCAGTGAGAACCTGTCTCTAAATAAAATACAAAATAGGGCTGAGAATGTCCCTCAGTGGTTGAACGCCCCTGAGTTCAATCCCCGCCACCAAAAAAAAAAAAGGTAAGTATACAATTTTGTTAGCTATAGGCACTTTGCTATATAGACAACCAGGATTCATGTTTCTTTCTTAAGTAAAAGTTTGCATGCACTAGTTGTAGGTCTTTATGTACTCCTTTCCCCAGTGCCTGCAGTAATGATTTTATTCTCTGCTTCTATGAATTTGATTATTTGAACTTGCTCAGATAAGTGAGATCAGGCAGTATTTGAACTTCTGTGGTAAGCATATTTGACAACATCCTCCTGATTCATCCATATTTTCTTAAGTGCCAGAGTTCCCTTTTATTTTAAGATTGACTAATATTCCATTCCATGTATATACCACATTTTCTATATCCTTTCTTACATCAATGGACATTTAGATAAGTTTTCTATCTTAGTTATTACAACTAATGCTGAAATGAACATGCGAGTGCAGGTATTCTTTAAATTCCTGACTTCAGTTCTAGTATTGCTGGGTTGTATTATAGTTGTATTTTTAAGTTTTGAGTTGCCTCATATTGTTTTGCACTGGACCAATTTGCATTCCTGCCAGCATTATACCAGAATCCCCTTTCCCCAGATCCTAAGACTTGATGTCTTTTTTTTCCCCTAATAATAGCCATCTCACTATGGGTAATTCAATAATTTCTTGTATATTTTGTTTGCATTTCCCTGATGATTTATGATGTTGAGTATATTTTCATATTTTGTGATTTTTAGTATATTTACCGGTTGGATATTTGTAAGTCTTCTTTTGAGGAACATCTACACAGGCCCCTTAGCACATTTTTCCATTAGGTTACTTGGAATTTTGTTATTTGTTTTGCCCTTGAGTCTAGGAGTTCCTTTTGTATTTTGGATGTTAATTCCTCATGTGTAATATTGTTTAAAAATATTTTCTTCCATTCTATCTATTACCATTTCATTTTTCTGGTTGCTTCCTTTGTGGTGCAGAAGCTTTTTAGTTTGCTTTTGTTGGTGTAATCTCCAAAAATAATTACCAACATCAAGGTCAATGAATTTTTCCTTATGTTTTTTTCAGGAGGCTTATGGTTTGCAGACCTATGCTTAAGTCTTTAATCCACTTTGAATTGATTTCATGTATGGTGTAAGATATTTTTTCATCATAAGAGAATACTGTGAATAATTAATGCCAAAAATCTGGATAACCTAGAAGAAATGGATAAATTCCCAAAAATACACAACTTACCAAGACTGAATTATGAAGAAATAGAAAATGTGAATATATTCATAACAATTAAGGAATAACCAATAATTAAAAACATGCAAAGCCCAAGACCATGTAGTGTATTCTATCAAATATTTCAATAATTCAATCTAATCCTACTCATATGTTTCTAAAAAAATCAAAAAGCAGGGAATATTTCCAGAGTTATTAAGGTCTTTAATCAAATCTGTAAAATCTTGGCATGTATAGTCTCTGACTCTAATGGGATAAAACTAAATATTAACAAAAAGAGCTTTTGAAGTTGTACAAAAACATGAAATTAATCAACATTCTCATGAAAGACCAATGATTAAATGAAGAAATCAAAAGGAAAATTAACCAATTTCTGAAAATAAGTGAACATGAAAATGTAACCTATTGAAATTCATCAAAAGTACTAAGGGAAGTTTGTAGAAACAAGAATCCTACATTCATAAAGAGAAAGATTTCAAATGTAAAAACCTAACAATTCATCCTCAAAGAACAAGAAAAATAACAACACAACAAGCCCCAAATTAGCAGAAGACATAAGAACAGAGCAGAAATAAACAGAGCCTAAAGTATAAAAATATCAACAAAATGAAGATTGATGTTTTTAAAATATTTTTTTAATTAATAAGCATTTAGTTAGGTTAACCAAGAAAAATAGAGATGATGCAAGGAAATAAAAACAGAGGGAAAATTGAAACATTCCAACTGTTGCTAAAGGATACAGAGGATCATTAGAGATTATTATATAAAAAACCCTATATGCTAAGAAATTGGAAAACCTTGAAGAAATGAATAAATTTTTGAATCTATATAGCCTATCAAAATTGAACCATGAAAGCAAAGAAAAGTATTGAAATTGAATCAGTAGTAAAAAGTCTCCCAACAATGAAAATGCCAGGATTAAATGGTTTCACTTCCGAATTTGATTTTTCAAAGAGGAAATAGTGCCAGTTATTCTCAAACTATTTCACTATATCGAAGGAGGGGCAGCAAATGTGTTTACATTCATTCTACAAAGCTAGCATTACCCTAACTAGCATTACTAAAACGAAACAAGAAAACAACAATAAAAAAGAAAGCTACAGACCAATATTCCTTAACATAGATGTAAAAGATTATCAACAAAATTCTGGCAAACAGAAATCAAGAGCATATCAAAAATAGTATGTAAAATGAATAAGTGGGATTTATCCCAGCAGTGTAAAAACAATTCTGACTTATGTATCTCCATTAATATTATAAATCACAACAACAGAATGAAAGGGAAAATACATATGATCATGTCAATGAATGCAGGAACATATTTAATAAAATTCAACATTACTTCATGATTAAAAACACACTACAATGAAGTGCAGAAAGAATGTCTTTACCTTAACACAATAAAGGTCACCTATTAGAACTCTCACAGCTAAAGTCACACTGAATGGAGAAAAGCTGAAATCTCTTTTTCTAGGATTGGGTAAAACACAAGGATGTCCACTTTTACCACTCCTGATCAGTATAGAATTTGAAATCTAAGCCAGAACAATAAGAGAAAGAAATAAAAAATATCTGAACAGGAAAAGAAAAAAGTCAAATTGCCTTATCTGCATATGACATGATTTTTTTATATAGAAAAATCTAAAAACTCTACCAAAATTTGGTGATTGCAGAATAGAAAATCAACATACAGGTCCCATAGATTTTTATGTATCAATAATGAAAGTACTGAGAAACAAGTCAAGAAAGCAATACAATTCACAACAGCTATTAACAATAACAACAACAACAAAAAAGCCATTCTAGGAATAAATTAATGAAGGAAATGAGTGACCACTAAAATAAAAAATTATAAAACTTTGTCAAAAGAAATTGTAGAGGACACAAATATATTGAAAGACATCTCATATTCATGTATGAGAATAAATAAACTTGTTAAATTTTCCATACTACCCCAAGTAATCTACAGATTCAGTACAGTTTCTATCAAAATAGCAATTACATTCTCCACAAAAATATCAATTACATTCTTCACTCCTAAAATTTATAAGGGATTTAAAAATATTTTAGGTAGCCAAAGCAATTCTGAGCAAGATCATAGCTGGAGGCATTATAATACCTGATTTCAAAACATATGACACAGCTTCAGTGACAAAAAGACCATGGTACTGACATGAACACAAACAAGTAGAAAAATGGAACAGAATTGAAAACCCAGAAACAAATCCAAGTATTTACAAGCAATTTATTTTCAACAAAGTCTGCAAGAACATAATTGGAGAAAATTTTCTCACTACATGGTTCTGGGGAAACTGTATATTCATAAGAAAGAAACTAGACCCCTTTCTCTTGCCATATTAAAAAAAAAACACTCAAAATGGATCAAAGATTTAAATATACAACCCAAAACAATAAAGCTACAACAAAGAACACAGGGAAATGCCCTAAGACATTGGGCCCCCAAAGCACAGGAAACAAAAGAAAAAATTAACAAATGGATAACATCGAGGTAAAAAAAAATATCTGCACAGCAAAGAATACAGTCAATAGCATGAAGAGACAATGTGCAGAAAGGGACAGAAAATTTGCAAACTATCTATTCAACCAGGGATTAATATTCAGTATAAGACACTGGAACAATCCAATAGCAAAGCATATGTTTTGGTTAAAACACAGGCTTATCTAAATAGCCATTTCTCAATAGAAGTTTTAAGTCAACAAGTATATTAAAAAGTGCTCAACATCACTAGTCATCAGAGAAATTCACATAAAAACCACAAGATAACTTTTCACCCCAGCTAGAATGGCTCTTGTCAAAAAGAAGATAATCAAATACTCGCAAGAACACAAAGAGGAACTCTAAAGTAAATTAGCGCAGCTATTATGGGAAACACTATGGAAGTTCCAGAAAAATAAATGAAATAACATAACATAGAGGTGCCATATGATACAACAATCCCACTTCTGGGACTATATGCAAAGGCGAAGAAGTCAGTATGTCGCTGCCATCACATGTCCATTGTGGCCCAATTCATGACAGCCACGATATTGAACTGAGAAGTCAATCCATGGATAAATGGATAAGGAAGATGTTTCTCTCTCTCTCTCTCTCATCAGTGTTTTTTTTTAAAAAAATGAAATTCTGTCACTTGCAATAACATAGATGGAACTAAAAGACATTATGTTTCCTGAAATAAGTTAGGTATAGAAAGACGAGTTTCACAATTTCTCACTTAAATGTAAAAACTAAAGTTAATCTCATAGCAGCAGAGAATGGAAAATAGGGATTACCAGGGCCTGGGAAGGATATGGGGGAAGGCAGATGGAGAAAGGCTGCTTAATGGGTACAGGGGGTGGCTGAATAGGAGGAATAGCTTAACTCTGCAGCATAATAGGATAATTATGGCTGACAAAAATTAATTTAATATTTTGAAATAGCTAGTAGAGAGGATTTTAAATGTGCCTAAAAATACATATATATACATATTCATATTGTTAAAATTTCCATACTACCCCAAGTAATATATATATATATATATATATATATATATGTATATATATGTATGTATATGTTTATATATAGTAATATGAATGCCAATTGCCCTAATCTGAACACTATGCAAAGTATACATGCATTGAAATGTCATACAGTACTCCATAAATAAATAAAAATACATATATATACATATTCATATTGTTAAAATTTCCATACTACCCCAAGTAATATATATATATATATATATATATATGTATGTATATATACGTATGTATATATATGTATGTATATGTTTATATATAGTAATATGAATGCCAATTGCCCTAATCTGAACACTATGCAAAGTATACATGCATTGAAATGTCATACAGTACTCCATAAATAAATAAAATTATTATGTATTGGTTTATTAAAAAGAGCTATTGGTATCATAAAAAGATTTTTCTTAATATTCAGCTAAAAATAACAGTTGTTCTCTGCAAAAAGTTTCTAGGTTAGCATTTTTGTACTTTTCAAAAACCTGAGAACATCATGTTTCTTTTATCTTACTGGGGCCACATGCAGTGTGTTTATTTTTTAGACCACCTCACAGTAGGCTTTGCCTCAATAAAGAATAGTTGTCATTGCTGTTCTTTGCCAGTTTAATATTTCCCTAGAATATTTCTCATGCACACCTTTTATAGAGAAAAAAGAATGGTTATAATTAAAGGAAAAATATATGATCACAATTAAAAAATGATTACAATTAAAATGGAGCATAGCAAGTAATTTGTATTGGATGCTTATTAATGATAAAATCAAATTAAATATATTAGCCAATTTAATATTTTCTGGGAGGGTGGTTACTAAGGATTGGAGTCAGTGGCACTAAACCACTGAGTCACAGCCCCAGCCCTTTTAATTTTTTAAAATTTGAGACAAGATCTTGCTAAAGTTGCTGAAGCTGGATTTGAACTTGTGATTGTGATCCTCCTGCATGAACCTCCTGAGCTGCTGGGATTCCAGGCATGTGCCTGGAATAGCTAATTTAATCTTAATAATAATTTCAAAAAGTATATTCTATTATTTTCTACTTAATTTTGTAGGTGAACTTTTCCAAAACTTTCACAGAATAAATAAGTTTTCCAAGGTGGTAAATCTAGTAAGTAGCAGAATGAAAACCCTGGCATCAAAATCATGGTATATCTGATAGTTCTTAACTAACATCTCCTATTGTTCCCCTACTCTTCTAAAGAAGCATTGCACTATGATTAGTTCAACATTTTTTTTCAAAACCAGTTTTATGTAAGGCATTGATCTAGGCCTTACTGTGTTTCATTGAAAAGGAAAACAGTTAATCAGTATAAAATTGTTCTTTAAATGTACATTTAATCCACTGAAGGATGTAAATAACCATAGAAGACTAATGAATCTTCACCAGTTTCACTTTTGTACCATTTATTTATAGTACCAACAGGTCACGATATGTAATCATTTTTTAGCTCTACTCTGACATGTTTAAATTGGGATCTCTCTGATGTTAATTTGTGTGTATGAATCACTCATGAGTAAATCATAACAAGACTTCTAGCACACAAATCTCAATGAAAGGACTCTTGAAAAATAGTCTGCAAAAGAAATGCACTAGAAGCCCATTTCCAGTGCTGTGAACTCAGTGAAAAAAAAATAGAGATATCCAAAGAGATTTCCCCACCCTCAATTTTTATCAGAAAATAGATATTTGAAATAAAATGTTTAATGGCAAGTTGATTAAGAATGTGTTTGAACATTTTGTTATATTATGTGAAAGCAAAAAGAAAAATCATAATTTTTAAAATCATTATAGCTGGGAAAGAAAAAACATAAACTTGATTGTCAAATTTGATGATTTTATGGCCTTGGGAGACACTTTTCCTAGAATGTCAAAAGTTATTAAAGAAAAAAAAATTAAGGTGTTGCAATGCTCTAAAAGGTCATACAAGGTAGAAAAGGTATTTCTGACTCAAGAGACTAGGGAAAAAAACAGAAGGAAAGCACAATTGAACTGACCTTTAAGGACAGGAGAATTTTGACAGAATTAGGTGGGTTAGTCATTTGTTTTGGGGAAGTCCAGTTCTAGAGTGAACTCTGTCAATGAAGATACTGTTCTTCAGAGGTAAAACTAATGAAAAAAAAAAAAACTGAACTGCAAATAAATGACAACCAAATCAACCTATGGCAGAAAGAGCAGTAAAATTGGAATAAATGAATATACTCTGCCATAGAGATGTCATTCTTCTGGTTATAAAATAAAGGTGACACTTAATGTTTCCAAAATATAAAAATAAAATAAATTTAGTGAACTAGAGAATGTCATTGAAGATTATAACATTTTCTCTTTATTGGAAACATTTCTCAAAATATTCACACACACACACACACACACACACACAGAGACAGAGAGAGAGAGAGAGAGAGAGAGAGAGAGAGAGAGAGAGTGTTCATAAATGAAATGTCTGTTCAATTAATTTAAAAATGGATGAAATTGAAAATAAAATACTTAGTGTATATGTTTTCTCCTGACTCAAACTGGAACCAAATTAATTATGGAAACTTTGATTTTCATTTTATCTCCTTCTGTGACTATGTTAGAGATACAGATGAAAGGGAAATTATCTCTAAACAAGGTAAATACTCAGTGGTTATTTAGTTATCCAAATGTGGATGGGGCTAGGAGAAAGAAGAACTTTTATAAACAGGTAGCTTTGAAATTAGTGTCAAAATAAGCTCCCATGAGTCTCCTACCTCTCCTCACCATCAGTCCACAAAATACTGCAGCTTGTATGAAAGTTCCTAAGAACAACTGTGAAGGAACTGGACAAGTCAGAACCGAAGCCACCTGGCAGAGTTCACATAAAGGGATTGTTACTGGAGAGGGCTCTTCCTCTCTGGTATGCTCTGTGCTCCAACAGCCCTAAATCATTCCCAGGAAAAAGTGTCATCTATTTTTTTCTTGACAAATATTTCCTATATTTCATATAGATATAAACACTAGCACCAGTCTCCTTGTTAGTGTAAAATGTGCAGATTCAGTTAAAAAAAAAAAAAAAAAAAAACA
>NW_026000211.1:19847210-19853768 GCF_001458135.2 Marmota marmota marmota | reverse complement strand
TTAAAAAAAAAAAAAAAAAAAACACAACACATGTTTCCATGACAACGGTGTTATTTCTTATATAGTTGATCTTGTTAGGGTTTCTGTTGCTCTTGCTAGAATGATCATATCCTTTGTTGACATTTACCTTTGCACACATTAAAAATGAATAAGTAAACAATTCTCTTTATTTCCCTTAATTTGTGTTCTTGTATTTTTTTAATTATTCAAACGATCTGAAAAATAAAGCTAATTTTAGCCATTGTGATTTATGCATTCCCTCTCTGTATAATATTAAATAAAATATTCAAAAGGCCATAATTTTGTATTTATTAAGAAAACCAGTTATGTTTGAATAAATTACTTGCTTCAAAATAAGTTTTGGGGAAATTTTACAGGAGCAGCGACATTGTGTTTAAACCTTCTCAAATCCATGCATGAAAATAGTCGGATCACAAACAGACAAAAAAAAAAAAAGGAAAAAGAAAGAAAGGAAAAATACCCCACACCCTACATATAACATTTACAATAAAAGTAGATGTTATGTCCCCAAAACTTGAGTGTTGAATCTGGAAAAAAAAAAAAAAAAAGGATATGAGACCATACAATTTGCTACAGTTGCATTGAACAGAGAAGCTGGATTAATGAGTTAGCTCACAAGGCCAGGAGTTGCGCTGTTAGCGTGTTTGGATGATGGAAATTTGGAATTAAACAGGTGATCTACACTGAATAATTTCCTTTTATCTTCACATAAAACATTATCCAGATACAACTGAAAATTATTAAACTGAGGTGGATTTATTATATTATGGCTAGCCCCTTACAACTATGTGTCCACCATGAAAGTCCAGAGGGCATTCTTAGAGAAATACATTTTGAGGGGAACACAGAAGTCCTTTAAAAACAATGTAGTGTCTAATATCTGCAGCCCAGCAATGACACTGAGAAATGTTTCTTCCTAACTTCAAAGAGGATGGTGGAACCCAGGGCATAAGAGGCCAAGTAGCATCATTTTATTGCAAGAAAGGAAGTGTTTGCTATCACTATAGTACAAAGCAGAGATGACGCAATGATGGAAATGGTCTGACCATCTGAGATCTGTGAATCTGCCTAATTCTAACTCAAATAATTGAATAGTCTACTAAAGCCTTAATGATATAAATAAGTACAAAGTTCTAAATTTGCTTAACAAAAGTCTGACTTGAAAGACCAAATTCTAAAGTTTGTGTCTGTTCATGACATAGAGTCATTGGACAGGCTGTGTCTCCTTGAGGAAAAGCCATGGTGTACTATAAATATTTGCATAATAAATCTTTCTTCCAGCCTTCTATAACAGCCACTTAACAGGATGACTGTGTATTAGTGGAAACAACTAGGATTTGGGGATTATTCATTGTCCTGAACTCATATTATTTTCTAGAGACTCAACACCAATGTTATCAACCTGTCAGGTTAATAGTTAGGCTGTAGTCTATCTCAGAGAAGTGCACTGTGAGCTCAGGAATAGCCCCCAGTTATTTTTCAAGTTCAGAAATACATGCTTGAAATAGATCCACAAAGCAATTGGCATAAACCCACATTAATTTTCTGGCCAATGGACGACTATATTAGGAAAGATAAAATTGGAGAAACAAAAAAAAAAGCTTCTATCTAAAAAAATATCATAAATAAAAAGCAACACTACATTTTCCTGGAGAAACTGTAAAGTTAGTGCCAATATCAAGGTGACTTTTATTCTTTCCTCCATGCAATTTGCCTTTTGGGATGGAACAAAACACAAATGGATCTCAGGAAAAGAGACAAGATTGTTGTAAATTTTATGAGGTAGTGATTCTACATGCAGTATTGTTTTTGAGATTTGGCTTAGTTACTGGAAAAAAATCAACATCTTTCTTGGTACATGGAATGCAGCTACCAATTTGTCAAACACTTTTCTCTATGACGGTTAGTAAAGACAACATACTTTCCCACAACAGCATTATATTACTCCCACCTCTCAACTGTAACCTCTCTAGGGACTTGACCACATGTTTATGTTACAGAACATCAAAATGATCCACCTCCTTGATGATGTCATGATTAGAGGAAGTCTTTTTTTTGACAAGGAAAAATAATTTTAATTTCAAGTTCCACATAATTTTCCAGTCCTGTTACTCCCAAATTTCTGGGAAATCTGTAAATCTTAAAGTTATCATAATTTCTCCCACTTATGAAGATTACCTTGTACACTGTTAATTAGCTTAAGCAATAAATAATTGAGCAAAGAGATATGCAATATTTTAAGGGACCATAACTTAGGGGATTTTCCAACATTATCTACTGATCAAATAATGGAGACTACATCAGTCTAAGAGTCCTGAGAATGGCCAGATCACCATAAACCATCTTGTGATCACCAGACTTATGACATTCCCACCTACTTTCTCATGCCTACACTTCACCAAGTTTCCTGTAAAAGAACTTGAGAATCCCCAGAGTGCCTCTCACCCTTCAGATGGCCTCATTCTCTCTTCAATGTGTACTCCTTTCTTTACTCTAAAAGGTGTTTCTCCCTAGAGATAGCCCTCATTCTCCCTTGAGTATGTATCTACTTTCTTTTTCTTTTTTAAAGAGAGAGAGAGAGAGAGAATTTTTAAGTATGTATTTTTTAGTTTTTGGTGGACACAACATCTTTATTTTTTTTTTTAATTTTTCTGTGGTGCTGAGGATCGAACCCAGCGCCCCACACATGCCAAGCAAGTACGCTACCACTTGAGTCACATCCCCAGCCCTTGTATCTACTTTCTTAAAACAAAACAACAACAACAAAAAAGCTCTCTGTGTCTCTGACTAGCATGTGATGAAATCCTTTTCCATCATATATGCCAAGGACCCCACTTGCCCTGAGTCAAGTTCCCTCATCTCCAAGAACTTCTCTGGACTCTTCCAGTAACAGCCCCAGATGTGGTGAAACCTTCTGACCAGATGGCCTGACTCTGCTTCCTTTCCTTTTGACTTCTTCTTTATTTTTTTGCTTCAGTATTATTATTTTTATTATTGGTTATTACAAATGAAAATTTTTCGAGAATTCATGTACAAGTGTTTACGTGGACACGTGCTTTCGTTTCTCTTGTGTAATTTGGGATTGGTCAATTGTTTAATAAATGTATTATTAACTTTACCATAAATTGCAAAACTGTTTCCCAATGTGTCTGTATCATTTTGCATCCCTAGGAGAAATTCTTTTTTTTTTTTTGCTTTACAATTCTTAATACACATATATATCACAATTTTTCATATCTTTGTTTGTATATAAGGTATGTTGACACCAAATTCAAGTCTTCATACATGTATTTTGTGTAATGTGACCATCACATTCCACCATCCTTGCTAATCCCCTTCCCTCTCCTTTTCCTTCCACTCCTCTTCCCTATCTAGAATTAATCTAATCCTCCCATGCTCTCCCTCCTTACCCCACTATGAGTCATCCCCCTTATATCAGAGAAAACATTTGGAATTTGTTTTTTGGGGGAATTTGGTTAAGTTCACTTAGCATTATCTTTTCCAATGCCATCCATTTACCTGCAAATGCCATGATTTTGTTCTTTTTTAGTGATGAGTAATATTCCATTGTGTATAAATGCCACATTTTTAATCCATTCATCCACTGAACGACATCTAGGTTGGCTCCACAGTTTAGCTATTGTGAGCTGTGCTGATATAAACATTGATGTGGTTGTGTCCCTATAGTATGCTATTTTTAAGTCCTTTGGGTATAGTCTGAGAAGAGGAATAGCTGGGTCAAATGGTGGTTCCATTCCTAGATTTCCAAGGAATCTTCATACTGCTTTCCAAATTGGCTGTACCAATTTGCAGTCCCACCAGCAATGTGTGAGTGTGCCTTTTCCCCCACATCCTTACCAACACTTGTTGTTTGTCTTCATAATAGCTGCCATTCTGACTGGAGTGAGATGATATCTTAAGAGTAGTTTTGATTTGCATTTCTCTGATTGCTAGAGATGATGAGCATTTTTTCATATATTTGTTGACTGATTGAATATCCTCTTCTGAGAATTGTCTGTTCAGGTCCTTGGCCCATTTATTGATTGTATTATTATTATTTGTGTGTGTGTGTGTGTGTGTGTGTGCTTAGCTTCCTGAGTTCTTTATATACCCTAGAGATTAGTGCTCTATGTGATGTGTGAGGGGTAAAAATTTGCTCCCTGTTCATCTCACAGATTGTTTCTAACTCTAATGTCATTGCTATGATACATGCATGAGAGAAGATGGGCAAAAAGTCCTAAAAAGTTTCAAAGATCTTCAGAGATTTTTCAGTGAATACCCTAGAAGTTTATTGATCAGAGGCAGACTAACATGTCTTTCCAAGCTGAAGGATAAGGACTAAAGTGCCACAAAGAAAAGCTCTAAAGTCTATTGAGCCACTTCAATTTTAGAAACAGCATATACCTCAATTTGGGGTGCTACTTTGACCCATTTACTGAGAGGTTAGAATTGCTGCTAGATTTGTGAGGGGTTTAAATGAAGACAAGGTTCCATATCAGGTTCAGGATGATATGAAAACTTCTCTACCATTTGAGCCTTACAAATCTTACCACCCTAATATACTGTAACAACTAAATGTGCTCAATGGAGAGTTTTTTTAGACATCTCATAATTGAATTACACCACTGACCATTGAAATTTTGGAGTAAAGATACATAATCCCTTCTCAGATTAATATTTTCCTTTGAGAACAGTTTTTAGCATGCCGCTGGAATCCAATTGAGACTAAATCTTTATATGGGCCACAGCCCTGGGCTGAGTTCCGACTCACCCTAGCATAAAGCTGGACATACACAGCAACATTCTACCATTATTTGGAAGTGTATAGATGAAGTTGGGCTTGAGTAGGTTTTGAAAGCACAAATAAGTTAAATGTACAAGGAATTATGATTCCATGGTTTCTTCTGATATTTTACCTCCTCTGTTCCAACCAATAGCTGTGGCCTCATGAGCAGTATCATATGACAATTTGAGTGGGGAAGACACAATATAGATTTGGTTTAGGGATGGTTCTACATGCTAAGGGTAGCATGATCTGAAAGGGACCTAGAATACTCTTCCCTCCCTTAAGGATGGCCCAGAAGGATTATGGTGGAAGCAGAATTTTGAGCACTGCAATCATTTCCTCATTTTTCCTGGAATAAGACATGGCCAGAAAAACAGTTGAGCACTAGCATTTGAGAACCGGCTCACAATTTGGTTAGACATGTAGCGACTTGGAAGAAGCATAATTGGAAATGATGAGTAAGGTGACTGCAGAAAAGAAATATGGAGAGGCCTCTCTGATTTGGTACAGTGAATATATCTAAACAGCATCTATGGCAGAGAGGGCCTTATTAACAAGCTGAAGAAGATGAACCATTATGCTTCTTCCCCCAGTCAATCCTGTTCTTGCTCAATTGGCTCATGAAGCCCATGACCACAGCATCAAGGCCAGAGCTGAGGCCTAGATATAGAAGCATAGACCAGGCTGATCTAGCTACACTTCTAAGTGGTTACCAATAGTAAGCCCAACACTGTGTTTTCAAATATGGCATCATGCCTCATGGGAACACTCCAGCTACATGGTGATTCACTGAATGCTTCCATCATAAAAGGAGCAGTACTTACTTTGGATAAGAATTTGCTTTTCCTACACATAATTCTTCCACCAAAACATCATCTGTGAGTTCACAGAATGCCTTGTTCACAAAAATGGTACAACACATGCACTGCTTTCACTACAAATTTCTTTTACATAGGAATATGATCATAGAATTAGTTGACTTTTGTGTGTCCCCCTTTACCTTGAAGCAGCAGGCCTGGTAGATCAGTGTTTTGTAGTTGAAAAAAAAATCTGTTTCTGTGCAGCTGAGGAACAATATTTTGAAGAGCTGGGACCTTGCTCTTCAGGTTAGATTATGTATTCACTGACTGTTTCTTCCATTATAAGAAACTACTGTTTTTCCCATACCAAAATTTCACAGATCTGGGACTCAAGAGAAAGAAGTGGGAATAACTCTTCTTACTATTATCTCCAATAATCTTAAGTATTTTTCCCAATATTTATTCCTTTAGGGAACACATAACATCCAATTGAAAATTCAGACTCTCACTTGGTCATATAGTACTCCACAAGCAGTCAATCAATAAGTAATTAAGACAGAATTGACTGATGTGATTGACTCTAATATCAAAGAGAACTTGGTTTCCTACTACATGATAAAAATAAGGAGTATATCTATAAATTTGGGAAGTCTCCTAAGGCTCCTAGCAGTACCTTTACAACCTGTTATAAAAATCAATAAAAATAGAACTAAGTAAACCAGAACTGCTAATGGCCCAGAGATTTCAAAAAATGAAATTTTGAATTACCTCAGTTGGCAAATAATCATGACCAATTTAAGTGATTGTTGTATTGAGAGCATTGGAAATACACAAAGAGAAATGAGTAAGAGGACTGGGAATATAGCTCAGTTGGTAGAGTGCTTGCCTCACATGCCCAAGACCCTGGGCTTAATCCCCAGCACCTCAAAAAGAGAGAGAAAGAGACGGGGG
>NW_026000211.1:19829215-19843390 GCF_001458135.2 Marmota marmota marmota | reverse complement strand
GGGGGGGGGGGAGAGGGAGGAATTTTATATATATATGAGTGCTCTAACTATTATAATCTCAAAATCAAAATTATGAAAACTGCAAAGGATAAATAATTTATAAATGAATTGTAACGAAACAAAAGGGGTGTAAAAATACCTGTATCAATCAGACAGGCTGTATAAATTTATTGTGAAGAACTGACTTCTGCAATTATACAGGCCAAGCTAAGCAATCTCAAACACTGTAGGGCAAGCCATTAGGAAGTGGGTGTTAGGAACAGGTAGGAGTCCATTGGCATGAGCCAAATTTCTCCCCTCCACCACCAGGATTTTAAAGCCTTCCAAATGGTTATCAGAACAACCCAGATTCTTCAGGATAATCTTATTTACTTAAATTCAATTAATTTGGATCATGATTTAAACAAATAAAATGAAAATAATATCAGCAGGAATTATGTATATATATATATATATATATATATATATATATATATAGTGTCATTAGAGATGTATTACTATTTTGCCATGTTGTTAAATGTTTAAAACAGAGCCCTCATTTTGTCTTAAACTCACTATAAAATAGTACAAGAAAAGAAAAAAAATTGATGGAGGTATAGAGGAAATATGAGTGGGTATAATTTGATGATTCTTGAAACTGGATATAGGTGCATGGGAATTCAATTTACTATATTCAATTCTATGTTTAAAATTATTGAAATTTTTGAGAAGAACTGGAAATATGTCATGAACTGAGTCAGACATTGATGCTATGATAAAGGAGGCTAGCCAAGAGCCCAAAGATGCAACATTCAATCCCCCTAAGAATCTGTGCCAATCCACAGCCAAACTCTTCCAGGTCCTTCCCAAGATTTATTCTCACTGATTCTTCTTGAGCTAGAAGTAAACAACTTTTCTCAGAGTATTTTCTCAAAGAGATGCTTTTGAGAATCTCCTTGCCTATTCCACAGTCCACACCCTCTCATGAACATAAACATTTGGGAAGAAAGGGAGGGTCTGAATAGGAAGATAGCAATGCTGAGATTGACCACATTTCCCCCCCAAAATCCAGACAATGCTGATAATGCTGGTTTACTCTTTGTGGCTCCTTCCTTTGTCATTACTCATAATGACCTTTTACAGTTGCTATCTTAAGGGATGGTTTTCTTTTATCACAATATGGCCCCCTTTAGGACCTCACCTGTTCAAATGTGTATTCTAATTATGGGTCTGATTAAAGAATTCCTAAGATGCTTTATAAACTATTCTAAACTCTTGTCATGATATGGGTGTGGAACTCTGTATTTTTATTTTTGAAATTTATGTAACAACTAACCCTGTCTTCAAAATACTCTCAGACAGATTCAAAGTTCATCTGCCCATGAAAATCTGCTGTTGTCTGGGGTGGGGGGGATGTTGATTAAAATTTTAGGTTGCCTTAGACGTACAAATATATCTGGTCAAACTTGTAGAGTTTGGAGCATTCGAATATTTATGAGTTTGAGATTAGAGTGTTGGGGTTAGAGAAGTGACAGTAGCAAGATGGTGGAATACAAGGCCTCAGGCCTCCTCCCATCACATATAGAAAGATCAACTATCCACAGATAAAAATCCCTCAGTGCAAACCCCAGAATGTGGGGATAAGCCTGAGTCACCTGCATGTTCCATGGAATTGAATTAAAAAATCTCATGAAAAGGTCAGAGAAATGGTCTATCGTGTACTGTATCATTCTACCCCATTTTCCAAGTAGCACACCACCACATGGACAAGATTCCCAAGAGCCCTCTATTTCTACAGTGGAAAAAGAAAACCAGGGAGCTGCTCACACTACTTCTTTAATATTCAAAATTATTTTTCTTATTTCATGGGCAGTGGAGGACATAATGAAAAAATTGTAAGGACAGATACTTTGGGGTCAGATAGGCAAAAAGCAAGGAGGCAGATCCCACATAACTCAGCATGCAGATTTTGGTGAGTATTCATTTTATCTACAGCAGTGATATTTCATCAGAGGTACCAGCTAACAGCATAACTCACTGGTAATACTGAGCTAGTCATTCCCAGAAAGGTGGGAAGTGCTGTCTTGAATTTCTAAACGGTCAGCTTCCAGGTCCAGCCATAGACCCTACTCTGAGAACCCACTCAGAGAGGGTGAATACACCCCAGCAAATGTCTGCAACAACCCATAACAGGTATACCACGTCCAAGAGTTTTATCAACTATCCTCATGGTTTAAAAGAAACCTCAAAACTTATCAAGGAAGGGGGGCAAAACTTAAGCGTACATTTCTCCTGAACACAGCAGTTGGTATGTCCATTCTGATCTGCATATCCCTGGGGTCTTACCTGAAACACTAATTGCTAAACTCAAAGAGCCATATCTGCTGGCATGGTAGCACATGCTTATAATCCTAGCAGTTGGGGAGTCTGAGGCAGGAGGATGGCAAGTTCAAAGCTAGCCTCAGCAAAAGGGAGGCTTTAAGTAGCTCAGTGAGATCCTGTCTCTAAATGAAATACAAAACAGGGCTGGTGATATGGCTTGTTGCTCAGTGGTTGAGTGCCCCTGATTTCAATCCCTGGTACCAAAAAAAAAAAAAAAAAAAAAAAAGCCATACCTCATGGCAAGGGGATATGCCCAGTGGCCCAGGCAGATCATACTGCAGTATGTACTGATCCCAGAACTCAGCCAGTGGATACACCATCCATCAGAATCTAGCCAACTGCCACTTTGTGCATCACCTATGGGAAAATGAGTGCTAATTATCACAGGGGGCAAAATATGAAAAGCCATGGAATACATTAATGGGTGAAACAACAAGACCCAATTATTCACTGCCTACAAGAAACTCACTTCAGTTTTAAGGACATACATAGATGGACACAAAAGGGATAGAAAAAGTTATCCAACACAAATGGAAATCAAAAGAGAATAAAGGTAGCAATGTTTGTATCAGACTAAATAGATAAATGGATTTTAGGTCAAAATGTAAGACAAAGAGGGGCATTATGTAATGATAAAGGAGCAATTAATTGAGAGGATACAACAATTATAAATATATTCTTGTACCCAACAGAGGAGCACCTAAATATCTAAGCAAACACTGAAAGATGTAATGGGAGAAATAGACTGTTGTACAATAATAACAGGTGACTTCAATATACCACTCTAATATTGCGTAGATCATCCATACAAAAAATTCATAAGGAAACACTGGACTTGACCAACACCAACACCTTAGATCAAATGGACCTCAAAGAAATAAACAGACCATCCCATCCACCAAAAGCAGAATACACATACTTCTCAAGGGCACAGAGATTGCATGTTAGATTACAAGGCAAGTTTTGGCAAGGTTAAGAGGAACAAATCATATCAAGTATCTTTTCCTACCACAACAGCATGAAACCAGAAATGTTCAATAACAGGAAGAATTTCAGACAATTCACAAATACAACAACAGGTCAATGGTGGAATTAAGAGGGGAAATTGAAAAAATATCTTCAAGTAAATAAAAATGAAAACAAAAACACCCAAATTTTTAGGGAGAACAAAAACAGCTATCCAGGGAAAGTTTGTAGCAATAAATACCTGCATCAAAAAAGCAGAAAGACCTCAAATTTTAAAAATTAACCTCCCACATTCAAGGAAATAGGAAAAAAGAGAAAAAAAATTAAGTTTAATGTTAGTAGAAGAAAGGAAATAATAAGTTTCCAAGCAGCCATAAGTGAAATGGGCTACAAAAATTTTAAAACAGCATACTATAGGGACACAGCCACATCAATGTTTATAGCAGCACAATTCACAATAGCTAAATTGTGGAACCAACCCAGATACCCTTCAGTAGATGAATAGATAGGGAAATAATGGAACATTACTCAGCATTAAAAGAGAATAAAATCATGGCATTTGCAGGTAAATGGATGGAGTTGGAGAATATAATGCTAAGTGAAGTAAGCCAATCCCCCAAAACCAAAGGCTGAATGTTTTCTTTAATATAAGGATGCTGGCTTATAATGGCGATGGGGGCAAAGGAGCATGGGAGAAATGGAGGAATTTTGGATAGGGCAAAGGGGAGGGAGGGGAAGGAAGTGGGCAAGGAGGTAGGAATGACAGTGGAATGAGTTAGACATCATTACCCTAAGTATACGTATAAAGACATGAATGGTGTGAAAATACTTTGTGTACAATGAGTGACTTGAAAAATTGTGCTCTATATGTGTAATATAAAATGAATTGCATTCTGCCATCGTGTATAACAAATTAAAATAAATAAATAATTCAATTTTAAAAAGAAATTGAAATTTAAAATAAGTAAAAACAATCAGTAAAACTGAGTTATTGAGTTGAGAGGATAAAATTGATAAACTTTAACTCATCTAACCAAGAAAAAAAAGAGAAAAGGCACAAATAAGTAAATCAGAAATGAAAGTGGAGACCTTACAACTGACACCACAGAAATACAAAGAATCACAAGAAAACAATTACGTGCCAAAATATCAGAAGACCTGAAAGATATGGATAAATTCTTAGACACACACAACCTACCAAGATGGAATCATAAATACAAATACTGAACAAACCTAGGACAAAGGATGATATTGAATCAATAACAAAAGCAACAACAAATCTCTCATATTAAAAAAAAATTTAAAAAAAAAGATCTAATGGCTTCACTGCCTAATTCCAATCCCATGTAACATTTAAAGAACAAATACCAGTTGTCAACAAACTTTTCCAAAATACCAGTGAAGAGGGAATGTTTATGAACTCTATAAAGCCAGAATTATCCTCAGTTAGATAGGAGGAGGAAGTTTTCTTTTCTTTTTTTTTTAAATCCATTGCACAGTATGGTAAATATAGCTAATAATTGAATGCTGCACATTTTAATCTTGCTAAGAGTAAATTGCAAGTGTTCACATTACAAAATGTCACATATTTAAAGTGATGGATAGGATAATTATCTTGATTTAATCATTCCACATTGTACTGAAAAATCATCATATAACTTTGTACCCCAAAATAAACTATAATTTGCCAATACATAATTTAAAACACCAGTAAATAAATATAAAGGAATTTGAGGTTAGAATCTAACCGTCATTTCTACTTCAATAGCTCTAAGTTTTGCACTTGCCAATTCTTCTGACCCAAGCCTGACCTGTCAGTACTCTACATCATAAAAATAACCACTCAGTAGGAGGTACACCTCAGTCCAAAAATGAGACCGCAATCAAGACAAAACTTGGAGACCAAAAGGCCAAGAAGAGTTGATGAAAATTAATTAGGTTTGTAAGTTGTAAGAACAGATCAAAGATTTCTAAAAGTATTCTGTAAGATTAAGCTTATAAAGAACATTTTAAGTTTTATATTCCCTTTCTTGTGTTTCCCAAAATTCATACCTCTATTATAATGAAGTCCTATTCTTTGGTATTAGCCAATCTGTAGCTAAGGGTACTTTATTTTTCCAATTAGATTTTTTATTGTTATTATTAATTATTTTAGTGATACATAACATTAGTATTCATTTTGATGGAATCAAAAAAGCATGGACTATAATTTGCTTTAGTTCAGCCCCCAGCACTCACCCCCTCCTCTCTTATTCCTCCTCTTTCCCTCCCTCTACTCTACTGATCTTTCTGTGATTTATATGACCAGTTATTTACATATTATTGCAAAGCAGGCACTGGACATCTCATCATGAAAATATAGACCTTGACTGCCCCTACTCTTGCTCCTACCACCCAGGAAGGCCACAGGTAAATAATAGGCAATTGTCCTAACTGGTGTGATCAAGAACATAGAGACATACAGAATGGCATATATAGTGCCCAACTTGAGCTGTGGCATCAGCAACATGATACAATGGTTAATTTTATGTGTCAACTTGACTGGACCACTGGATGTCTACACCTGGGTCTGTCTTTACAGACAGAACCTTGACAGGTGGCTATGGAGAAATGGAATGTAACAATCTGTTCTCTTCTGTGTCCAAAGCAGTCCTAAAGAAGGCAGGCAGAACATTTTTATGATCGTATTTTCAATCTCTGCCCCAACTCTATTGATTGGGACTTTTTTTTTTTTTTTTTTGGTTTTTCTGAATACTTCTATTAAGCAGGATATACCCATTATTATTTGCTCTTTTTTTTTTTTTGCTTTGAGGGAAGGGAATTCTGGGACCAAAATTCATACTATTAATTAGTCATTTTTTTCTGAGTTAGCATCACTCACATTTGTTTTTCAATCACATATAATTAACCAAAATATTCTAACTTTTGTTTTAGAATTCCAAGATTAAGGGATACTCAATAGAAATTTCAGAAATACCAAACACTGTTGTAAAATGATGACAACTATATGAGACAGAATTATACTTCATTTGTAAGTATTTATTAACTATATTTGATTAATTACTGCTGAAACTCACTGATCTAGAAAAAAATGTGATTATTCTTAGAAAATGAAGAAGTTGTTACATTTTAATTTATTTAACTTCAAAAATTCTCACCTATCTTGTGCATGTATAAATATGTAACAATGAATTCTATTATGCATAATTATTATGCATCAAAAATTATTGCTTTATAAATCTCTCATCTGCCTATCATTTGATTTCAAATACACAATAATGTCAGCCTTTTTACACATAGAACTTTACAAAACATAAAATAACATTCTTTGAAGGAATGCTAGCAATTAATAGATATTATTTTCAATCTTCATGTCACAATTCCTAGGAGTCAAATGGATCCTGGAAAGAACAACAACAAAAAAAACTTTCAGCTGTATGACTTATCTTTACATGATATTCACCCTTTTAGGAGAGTTTTTTTTTTCAAAGACAAATTATGTATGAATGATAAACTATCATTATGGCCATGTTTCAGTCCACTGATAAAAAAATTTAAATAGATTTTGATCATTTAACATCCCCCCCAAAAAAACCTTCTTTACTGTTTTGCCACCTCTGCTAAATGGAAAGTATCCAGAACTCCAGCAATACACAAAGATAAAGAGATTATAAACAAACGTGTGTATGCATTACTTCTTTATGCCTACATAATTCATTATTCCTTGATTTATTGGGGGCTTTAGTACAAAAAATAAAGACACATCTTGTGAATGGAAATACATATGTCAGGCTTATTGTTTTATTTTTTAATCTTTACTTTCAAGTGCAAATCTGTTGAATTTTAGTTGAAGGTATTCACAGGACTGAAGGAAATACCCTCATACTTAATGGAGGTAGCAAAACAAAAAATAAATTAAGTAATTTTTTCTCTTACTTTCCAAGAGCTTTTATGATTTTGTATGCCAAAATTCACTTTTTCATATTTACATGCAAATGCAATGAACATTGCCAAGTTATATCAATTCTTAATCTTGTTCAACACCTAATAAAACTGAAAATCAAACATGAAGTTTTAAATTGGTGAAAGAGCAAACAGGTTTTACTTCAATAATATTTTTTATATCTTCTCTCTGGAACCAACACATCAAATTTAGAAAGGATTCTCACCTTGAAAAAGAATAAATGAACAGAAATGAAATGAATGAAATTCACAAAATAAAAGTGAAAATGTACTTTCAGCTTTAGAATTCAGATGTTTGTTTATTGGATGATGTTCAGTGATTCAGAAAACCCTGGCTAGCAGCTAATCCCCTATCCTACACTTACCTCACCTAACCTTTGGAGAGACAGCTCTACAGGACAAAAGTATATGCCTGTAGGAGATGCAGAAAAATAATGTATAAAGTAGCAATCCAAGTCCTGCCTACAAGAGTAACAAATCAGAGTAATTGTACTTCTTTTGGTATGTTGGAAGAGCCCGTAGCCCCAGGAGCCAGGTACCTCCTCCCCAGCACTAACTCAGAGGCATCCATGTGCAATAAGGAGGTAGGTATGAAGTTTTTGTAAGACCAATATTTCTGTGCACATAAGCACTTGCTGACAATCTTCAACTTTTATGCAGCCAAGAGTTTATAGTTAGCCTTCCTTATCTCCACCAATATCCATCGGCAAACTATGCTTATTTTAAACTATGTTTTAGTCATGATTGGCTTTTCATTTTCCAATTTCTCTTGTACTGATACTGATTTGTCAACCCTCTGCTTGTATAATATTTTGAAGTATTTAGGACCAGTTAGGATTTTTTAGATTCCCTACTCTCTGGAGTCATAATGTTTACAAATAACTTTGATTGAGTTGGAAACTATTTGTTACCGGACAATGCAAAGATACTCATAATCATTTTCTATATTAATTTTTCACTTGTAAAACATCTTGATGCTTGCTCATACTGTAAGACTTTATTTTCACAAATTTAAGCTTATGAATAGCTATTTCTGAGGAGACAAATAATCTAGTTGAGTCACTTTAACCCTGTATAAATAACATGCAAGGAAGAGAGAGAGCACAATAGATTGTAGTTAATAGAAGGCATCACTCATATGCTTGGAATTATTTTTTTTAAAGAGAGCGAGAGAGAGAGAGAGAGAGAGAGAGAGAGAGAGAGATTTTTAATATTTATTTTTTAGTTTTCGGAGGACACAACATCTTTGTTTGTATGTGGTGCTGAGGATTGAACCCATGCTGCACGCATGCCAGGCGAGCGCGCTACTGCTTGAGCCACATCCCCAGCCCTGCTTGGAATTATTGAAAAGGAGGAAAAACATGTAAGACACAGTGAGAAAAATATGGTAAAATATAATTTTATTAAATAATTTATATTTCCACCAAAGGTTAAATAAGAGAAAAAATACTGCTTCAAAAACAAACATGCCATTGAATCTGATCTTACATGTTTTTCTATGCAATGCAGATACATAAATTCTTACAAAGACATTTTCTAGCATATTTTTATATCATAGTAATGATAGACAAAAGCTTAAGGAAATTGATTTTGTAAGAAACACAAATTATCTTGGATCCTGCAGTAGAATATCTTAATCCTATCCTTAATATTTTGTAACAATTACCAAAGTCTTCGATATTTGTAATATGAATTTCAAAACTGTTTATGCTAAAAGAAATTCTCCAAATAAACAGTATTATTTCAACATTTGGTAGCCAAATGGTTGCTAGAGTGTCTGAAATCAACTTGAATATTAATGAAAAGGAAAGCCTAACTTGACATTAGAAACATTTGAAATATTCTCTTACAAAATGCTGATGGGAATATATGGGTCACATCAGAGATTTCTTATGCAATACTATCCTTGAGCTGTTACACACAAAGGGAATGTTTATCAAGGTTAAATAAAAAATTATTATGACATTCATGTTTCTAAGAGGAGGAATCTGTTTTTAGATTGGGCTTCAATCAGTTACCATTTTGCTAAAGAAGAAAATATGCTTCTCACATACCTGCTGTGTTTTCAGACAACACAGACAGGTCTAGGAGCATATGGAATAATAGAGAAAATATAAAGTAACATTGAAATCTTTCTCAGTGAAAAACGAGCCACATTCAGAGTACTTTTGAAGGAGAAAAGTCTCTAAAGGAAAGTTCATTACTCAGCTTTGAGTTTCCAACCAGATTTGTTAAATTCCTCGTGGAATAGTAAAGTAGAAATATAGCCTCTGTTGAAAGAGAATGGGGTTTTCTAAATTCCAGAGAGGTTCCTTTAATTAACGAGAATAAGGCTTAAAGACAAAGTGGAGCAGACAAGGTCTGTGACAGGCAAAAGATCCCTTACTTACAGGAAGTAGAAAAGACTCTAGCAGTGGGGCGAACTGTAGAGGTACGTGGAGGGGACATTGCTTTCTAGAGCTCTGTTGGGGGGTAGGAAGATAGCAGTGAGAGGCAGAGGAAAAAGCAAGAATAGGGAAAGTTAAACAAAAATATGAAATTCGTTTTTCCTGTTCTGAGTTTTTGTACCATTGGGTCATCAGGAATAGTTTTGCCATTATAGAAATCCAGTTTTAGAGAAATTACGAAAATAAAAATTTAAACAATTCACATCTGAGGTCAGTTCAGAGTCTGCATGTATTATCTTAGAGTTCTGGAGACAAGGAGGAGGTGGCAGGACCGAGCTTTCTCTAAAACTGTTATGTTAATCTGCTTTTCCATTCCGTGGCCAAAATACCTGACAAGAACATCTTAGAGGAGAAGAGCTGTATTTTGATTCAGAATTTCAGAGGGTTGAATCCGTGATCAACTGGCAGGAGCATCATGGTGGAAAGGCTTGGGGTAGGAAACTGCAGGTCATGGCAGCTGGGTGGCAGAGAGAGAAAGAGGAGGCAGGAACAAGATACAGTCCCCAAGGGCCCACTCCCAGGGACCTGCTTTCTCCAGCCATGCCCCATCTGTCCAGTGTTACCAATCAATAGACCATTCAAATTATTTATTCATGAAATAGATTAACCCATTGATAAAATTATAGCTCTTAAATGCAATCATTTCACCTCTGAGCACTCTATCATGTGAGCTTTTGGGGTACATTCCAGTTCCAAACCATAAAACCTGTAGAAAAGAATAATCAGTTGGATCTAAAGTTAAGTGTTCTGTCTCTATATAGGTATACTTTTTTTCACATGCTATTTACTTTAGATAAATATTTTATATTATCTACTTTAAGATTTGCCAGAAAAGGTTGGAAATGAGAAGTAGTTTTAACCTTGAATTAAGTCTCTAAAATAGTAGTTGTGATAGTCAGCCTACAAGGTAGGCCGTATAAACCACACCTCGATAGAATTGACCTATTCTAAAGTGGTCTCCAACAAGCTTATAGACCACTTAACCATCTATTTCCCATGCCAGTTCTCATCCTTGCTGACACATGCAGAATCGACCTTTAATTCCTCTAAGGAACCAAGAACAAGCGAAGGAGTAGAGATCACAGAATTTATTGTTGTTGTTTTGGTATCAGGGATTTAACCCAGGGGTACTCTACTACTGAGCCACATCCTCAGCCAATTTTATTTTTTATTTTGAGACAGGGTCTCACTAAGTTGTCCAAGGTCTTGCTAAGTTGCTGATGCTGGCTTTGGACTTGTGATCCTCCTGCCTCAGCCTCCTGAGCTTCTGGGATTACAAAGGTGTGTCGCCATGCCCTGCTGGAGTACTGATCCTTCCTCTTGACACTCTTTCTATCCATCAGTCCTTTGCCACACAATTACCTTCTTCTCTGGTGCCACCAAAGTAGATAAGGTAAGCCAGTAATTCAACAGAAAAATTGAATTTAGCATCTGTTTACTGTGGCACAGCAAGTTTTGAAAAGAATTCCCTTAGTCCCTTAGAATCATTCTATAGTTCTCTGTAGTGGTGAGGCAAGCCACACTTTCAAACCCTGCACTTGGCCAAACTGTGATTTTCATCTCTCTCATATCTTCTCTAAGCCTGAGGAGCAGAGAGGGAGTGCGAGTGGGAGTTCAGCTCACTAGTATTCCTCAACACACTTTGCTATCTTTGGATCTCACTATTGGTGGTTTCTCTGAGCCTAAAATGCATAATTCTTAGTGTCTTTTTATAACAAATTGACTTAATACTATGTGTTTGTATTTGGTGTATAATATCGTACAGTTACATGATAAAAAAAAGTCAAACTGGACCAGGTCCAGATGCAAAGCCCTCTATTCTGCAATCTGATGGTTTATTTCCACCAACCAATCAACTCCCACTGATTTATCTACATAATTAAAGTTCTTCCCTCAACGTGTACTTAAAATTTCATTTCATATGGCAGGTGTACAAATCTCCCTTCTACCTGCTGCCTTCCCTGAAGAATGCTCCTTCAGGAAGCTTCTTAGAATCACTTGTCCATCTCAGAGCGAGCACCCACCTCCACATTATGTTCCTCTAATAGTTTGAAGCCAAAGTGAGTGTGATCCAACCCAGGCAGGCTTGGCTGTGCACATTGCCATGCTATTTAAATTTCAGGTTATTTTCCAGATGTTTCATAAGAGGTCTAAACCCAGGAAAATAAATGTAATATTGCATGATTGAGTATATTAAAAGAAAATGTAAGGGAGTCCTCCATTTTCAAAATACATTCCTCAGTTTCTTCTCTACCATAATATAATCTGTAATTATATTTCAAAAAAAAATTCTAATTCTTCTGACTCTTGGCCTCTAAGTCAAGCTTTGGATCATCCACAATTGGCATCCTTGAAGAAGATGAAAAAAAAAAAAAGACATCAGATCTCATACATAACTGAAAGGCAAAAGTCCTTAGAGGTTACTGAAGATGGCCTTACCTAAGCAGACCTCAGATTAACAAAAACAAAAAAAATCCAACAAAACTACAAGACAGGCAACAATTTTTTTTTGCTAAAATACTAACTCTTATAAGCTGAGTTCAGTCAGTTATTCTGTAAAGAATACTTGTTTCTTTTCTCCCTTTCTTTTTTTCATCTCCCACTTTCCAAACTCCCAATTTCTATTCTCATTGTCTTTATGGGCCAAGATACCAGATAAGTGTATATATGCATATCAAACTCCAGGAAAGGTATAAGAGGGTTAAAAAAAACACTCTACACATAGAGAAACATGACGTTTTCATTCGAAATTAGGGTGAAAAAAAGATACTTTCTAATGCTTATTTGAATTACAGCTCTGGCATAAAAACTCTGATATTTTTCTCAATTAGATATATGTAAAAAGAAAATGTGATTTTGAAGATGTTCTTTTAAACAATGCAAAAAGGAAATTGACTTCAGCTAGAAGCTAAAGAAAGCAGATCATATAGAATCAGAGAATAAAGTGGTAGTTACCAGAGGCAAGAAGAGAAGTGGGGAAAGATAACATGCACTTTAAGAGGTACAAAATTGACAGGCAAATAGGAGAAAAAAACTTGTGGTGCTCAATTTCACAGTAGGGTGAGTATAGTTAACAATAATTTACTGTATACTTCAAATAACTAGAGAATTTTGATTTTTTTGCACTATGAAGAAATGATACATTTTAGATGACAGATATACTGCTTACCCTAATGTGCTTGATCCAATAAACAATGTATAAATCTATTGAAACTTCACATTGTACCCCATAAGCATGAACAACTACTATGTGTTAATTAAAAACAAACTAAAACTTAAAAACTTAATGAAAAATGAAACATGTAGAAATAATTAGAATAATATGGTTGGCTTATGCCAAATGTTTCAATTTATATACCGGTATTTATTTGGGGTTTCTAGCTATAATAACTGTTTTTGGGTTTTGTTTCTCTTTTACTTGAAAGGCTTACCATATTCAAGGGAAATATGTAGAGAAATAATATATTAATAATGAAAACTTTAACCAGTGAATGTAATCATCATCTAAATAAATTAATTAAACTTCTTAAGTATACCCAGTGGGAATAATTTCTTCTGGTGAAAGAAATAAGAAAAAGAGAAAAACAGAAGCTAACGGAAAAAAAAACATCTGCAAGTGAAACAGTGACAGTTATCTCAGGGTAAAGACAATACAGCTGAACCTTAAGCAGCCATCAGTTCTTTGAAGACAGAGCAAGGAGGTCTCCGAAGGTACTCTTTGCCCATGATGTCCCAGTTGGTACACTTGCCAAAGAAAAGAGAAGGAAGAAAGGTTAGAATACTTCATCTGTCACAGAAATCTGCAGTTGCCTGAGGAAGGATAAGGAAAGAAGGGAAAGGAGTATAAAGAGCAAGCGACTTTAAAAAGCAATAGGCTTTGTTAGTAACAAGTTTCAGTTCTAGTAGTACAAGGAGGGATAAGGCCAAAGAGAGACAGACAGGAGGCTCCAGCTCACACAGAGCTCAGGGGATGGAGATAACAACTAAAAGGAAAGTAAGATGACTAGCTGGAGGTTGTTGTTCAAAAAAGCTGAATGCACTGAAAGACACCTTTCTGATTTTCTGCTCTAGAGATGTGGACCTCTACATTTAAAGAATTTTTTTTTTTTTAAATTTCAGTGATTATTATCAGTTATTTACACCAAATTGGGTTTTCCAATGTCAATCTTGTGGAAATGAAAGTTCTTTCTCAGTAGAACATTCTTTGACTCTGGGAAACTTCTGATAAATTGGTTGAAAAAAAATGAATAACATGAGTATCATTATAATTATTTATATGAATATAATTTCTTCTAATTGTAAATATCTGTGTTATACATATTTCTATGCAATTATGGAAAAAAGTCAAGGAAAGCGTTTATAAACACTATAATTTTATAAACAAAGTCAAGTATATATATATATATATATATATATATATATATATATATATATATAT